>NC_061095.1:32058268-32068268 GCF_015104395.2 Macrobrachium nipponense | reverse complement strand
CTTATCCTACAAGGCACAAGCCCTAATATTGGTGGCCAGCGGACCAGAAGAACTCTACAACGTCCTACGAAGAAAAACCAGAATAATAAATCATGTATCATAAGAAGTCAACGACGACGGAAGCAGCAGATCGTCAAGCAACCTAGTATCATCGTTAGTGAGCGACTTCAGAAACAACAAGATTCGTCAAGCAACTTAGTATCATCGTTTAGTGAATAACTTCAAGAAACAAAACCGACGTGTCCTTTTCCTACGGCAACGGAAGCTTCGTCTCTCATTAGAATCATTCAAGAAAACATCGTTAGTGAGCGTTCCGGAACTTCAAGAAACAAACCGAACGCGTCTGCAGCATCGATTTCAAGGGCTCGAATCATCGAAACAACGCGCACGGGGAAAACTGAAGCCAAACCAGGTCGTCCGCTAAATATAGAAGGAGGACCAAGGCCGTGTGTCGTTATCGGAACACCGTGACTTCCCACAAAAGCAAGCTAAGTACAATTTTTTTTTTATTCATTTGGAGTAACTTTTGAGTGGTTTCCTTTGCAGGTCGAATTTCGTTATTCCTGTGGCTGAAGTTACGAGACATTCTTAATCTTACTTTTTTACAGAAATTATCTACATCATTGAGATTTCGCTACTGCGAGTTTTTTATCATTGAGTGTCTGTTTTCCAGAAGTTCTACTGAAATATCATAATCATATACTATGTTAATTTTATCATTTTGGGTGATTATTAAATCCCTTACGTAACAAATCATATTAAACAGTGAATATGCGTTTACGCAGTGGACGTCTGTATTTATACAGATGCATGGATAGGGTCGTTAAGCACCGTAGTGATTAGCACACAAAACAAGTGGAACACCCGTACAAATCTAGATAAATTGGTGGTAACACTATTTCGGTCATGACAATAAATGCTCCTTTGCAAGTCCCGATCGCAGTTTTAGCCTTGAGTTTTTTGAGTTATATAAAATATCGACCCTCAATGACTCAACTCAACTTTAAAATATGGCTGGATTGCAAGGAATAACATGTCTGTAAAAAACTTTCATCAGGCTAAATGCGCTGCCACCAGGATCCCTCACTATTTCAAATTTTAGCAAAGAATGAAGTACAAACAGTTAAAATTGTATGCAGTAGTGATAACTTCTTATTAGTAATCGCTCAGTTCCTAATAGTTCATCATTCATTGCTTTATACGTAACCAGCAACATAATGCTAAATACACACAATACGTTGCCGATGGTAATAAAGAGAAGGATCCTAATTATTACAAAAAGAAATAGAAACAGTAGCCTTTCAGAATCAACAAGCAAACTCGGTTACTGGTGGTCACCTAGTCAAGCGGTCAAGGTCAGTCAAGAAAACTGCCGAAGTTTTCAAAGCGAAGCAAATTCCACACAATAAGCGACTCTAGCAGAGTGGGGTAAAAGCGATGTTGGTTCATACATACCGATATCTTTTTGAACTAAAAAGGATTTTTCCTATGCATCACACGACAGTATATCAAGTAATCAGAGCAGGTTCTAGTAATTTTAATACATTAAGTTATAATAAATACTGGTGGATTAAGCCCGACTGTACGCCGCCATAAAATTAGAATATCTTATTTATTCCTTTAGTACAATTAATTACCAGTATTTACGGACTCACCGTCTGTTGTTCGAACTTCCCTAATGAGAAGTCCGGATAAGCGAGCGCTTACAGATACCTCTATAGTTATAAAAAACATTGATCTGTATGTAGTGTAATTGTAAGATCCTCTAGGGGTATATACAAAATATTATCTTACATCCTGGCAAAATAAGGCGTGTTTATCAAAGGAAAATCCTATAAACCTTCAAACATATTAAAACATCCGTTTGAACAAAAATGAGACAGTTAATCAAATAATAACTTATATAAAGGAACTATACATTTTGTCTCATAAATCGTAACATTGTTCAAATGACCCAACAGAATTCTCCCACAACCGCAGTCGTACTTTGCACGCAAAAATCTCGAGAAAGCATGCACCCTCGAATGTCTTAGTGCGTGTAAAAAGACTTTGCTGGAATGAAATTTTTAATCCTTCCCGACACTCTGAAATATAACGATTTCCGCGAACAAAGCCCTAAAAGTATACATATCGTGGATACGGAAGTTATAAATATCGCATTTTTTATTGTTGCTAGTTTTTAATCACGCCCAACCAGTCGTGGATGAATCTCTCTGATAATCTATCTAAAGTAATATCCGTAAAGTCATTCAAGCAGAGTGATTCAGCAGAATTTTTTTTTATCTTCTACCTGAATACCAGGAAGTTTCTCCACTAGCGAGTGATCTCTGGGAGAAAAACGGATGTCATTGAAAACAAAATACGGTCCTAAGGACAAACATAAAGCTATATACGTACCTTCGTGTAGAACCCCATGCAATTTCAAATAGAAATAAATGACGACGTTGAAAAATGTTAGTAATAGGAGTCATTAGGAAATCAAATAGCCCATATAATTTTTCTCTCAAACGTCATGTCATAAAGGATCGGACTTGGCGTATCTGCGTAGATTTCTGTCGCTTAAACAAGGAAACGACTTCCGATAGTTTTCCAGTGCGATGTACCGACGACATCTTATCTCTGTTAGGTTAGAATAAATTTTTTTTTTTTTTTTTTATTTTTTTTTTTTTTTTTTTTTCACCAACTTGGACTTACTTTAAATGCTTTTACCATATACCATTACCTAAGTGATTGTACCTCATACACCGTTTTCAGCACACCCAGGGGACATTATCAATTTTTACGTATGCCTCCGGCTTACGTTGCGCCCCAAATTACAATATAGTGTTTGGAGACTTTTAGGGATAACCTACATGCCTATATGGATGATCTTGTAATCTTTTCTAATACCTTAGAAGTACATTCACATAAAGTAGAGCTAGTGCTACAGAGACAAAGACAAATAATCTCAGAGTAAAATATCTAAATGTGAGTTTTTTTTTTAAACCGAACATGTTTTATCTAGGTTTTGTAAGTGTCTGGTGCAAGGTCTTAAAAGTGGTCCATGTAAGGTGTCGGCTATTCATAACTTTCCGGTACTTATTAACGTAAAAGGGGATACAGCACTTTTGCGCTGTAGTGGGTATTAACATCGTATGTAAATATGTAACTCTTCAATCATGACAGCTAACTTTAACAGATCTTACGAAGAAGAGCGTAGATTTATGGTCTGAAAAGCATCGACAGGCGTTCGATATCTTAAAAGCGGAATAATGCAGCTTACCTAACTTAAAAATCCCTGATTTAAATAAGAATTTTTTTTTATTGCAACAGACGCCTCAGACCAAGGGTAAGAGGGATACTACTCAGCAATATGATAAACAGTTCTTTCCTATAGCTTTTTATTCACGTAAACTAAAGCCCTCTGAAAGTAATATGCAGTAATAAGCAAGGAAGGGCGGGTAGGTATTTTTTAACTCACTAGTACATTTTAAGTTCATAATCTATGGCTATCCTGATAAAGTCCTTACTGAACATAGTCCTTTACCGAGTTTTTTCAAAGGCTTTAATCACAGTCCAAAAGGAACTCGGTGACAAATGATCATTCAGGTCTTTGGAGCCAAGATAAGATACTACCTGGGAAAGCAAATATCATAGCTGACGCATTATCCCGCAATCCCGCACCATACAGCAAAGAACCATTAATTGGACTAAAAGATATAGAAACATCCGTGCCTATTGTTAAAACCGTATCTAAACAAGAAAATTCCTTAACCCAAGAGATCGCGAGCATTGAATATCTGGTTGGAGCGCAGAACTGTTACAAACTGAACAAGCAAGAGTCAACAGACATAACCCAAACAATAAACACTTCGGACGGAAACAGAGTCAGCATGCAATCAACCCCAAACAATAAACACTTCGGAAACGGAAACAGGGTCGCATTGGGCTAAGCAAAAACAATAAACACTTTTGAGCAGAACCCTAACAGCAAAAGTACATTTAAAGTATGTGTATCAGAATAATGTAATCAAGTGTAATATTATATGTAGGTCTGTGACGAGGAACCCAAGAACAACAGCAGTATGACTAAACGACCAGTAGTTAATAATAATCTCTTTCATACCAATCGTCATAAACTGGTTGCATTCCGTCATCCAGGGTTCTCTACTATGTCACAGAAAGCCAAATCACTATTTTACTGGCCTACAATGCTTACAGATATAAAAAGCACATAACTAATTGTAACAGCTGTCATGAAAACAAGGGATGTCACTAAGACACCTGTCAGTTTAAGGGCCTATCCTGTGCCAAATCAATCAACCTTGAAAGAATATACGTAGAATTATTAACAGAATTACGAGTCTGACAGAGGGAATAAACACTTCTTAGTGTTAATAGTTCCTTGACACGTTATATAGAATTAATAGCACTAAAAACAAACACCGCAATTGAGTGCGTTAGGAATATTTATGAGTGCTAAATCAATAAATATGGAATTCAACACTAATAATCTGTGACTCGGGTGGTGTAAATCAATAATAATCTCCTTAACACGTTGTGTGAATTCCTTTCCATTAAGAAAACCATAATATATTTTATCACCCAGAGTCAATCGGTTTGGTAGAATAACGGATAATTAAATAGGAAGTGTCATGTCTTACGAGTTACAACTCGTGATATTGGATCCGTCCGGATTATAGCGGTTCTCGCGGTTTTAAATACCTTTATCATTTATATCTTGTATCTATAGAATTGATGCCGCAAGTAGCCTTATACGTACGCCGCTAGAACACTTTTCCACATATTCGAGCCAACCATTAATTTATCAAATATATATAAAAAAAATATATGATATAAATAAATAAAAAAATATAAAGATAAAATAAATATGGATACAAGTGGAGTCAATATAATACACTCCGTAAGAAGTCGGAAGGGTTACAAATTTATAATAAAAAAAGGAATCACGATAAAATCAATAAGCAAAAAACGTAACCCAAGGTTAATTAAATTATCTCTAAATATATGCGTAAAGATTTGAACTCTAACTTAACGCTTTAGTAATGACAAATAAGCTAAAGTTTCAAACATATCCAAAAACCTACTGACATATTGTCTGTCCCGGTGATTTATATTCGTAGTCAATGAAAAAAAAAAATTAAATAAATAAATAAATAATAAACTAAGTAATAAATAAATAAATAAAATAAAATAAAAGAGATTTTAAAGTCAGGAAGTCTAGAAGTGAAAATGTTATCTATGGAATAATCCTATATGAATCTTATACAGGGCTAATAATATATATAAAGAATTTGTATGGAAACCTTTTTCATATAGTTTGAATAAGGAATATTTATTTAACATAATGCCAACATGAAACTAATATATTGTTCAATTTTGGTACTGTTGTTTTTTTTTTTTCAGACATTCTTCTCATGCGGGTGGAGAATTAAAACACTAAAATATCATTTGAAAACAAATACTAAAGTCGTTATCTCTTACAGCAAGTAACGTAACTCTTAGCTGCTGAGAGCAATCTCCTGCCAAGTGACGACGTCATCATTGCCGTATCAGCATTTGTTCCTTTTAACCTCAATAATCTGCTTACACAGGCTTCATCTGTGTGTCGTCTCTGCTTGCAAAAGCAGATTGACTGGAGAAAGGAATGCTCAGCTTCATGAGAACTTCACATGTGGTTCATAGGTCACATGACAGGTGCCACATAACATACTTCTTATCCGTGTGTGTAATGCAAGTAGTTAAGGACTTGCCAATCATTTTAAAAAATTAATAAACAAAATAAGGAAATAGGAGTTTCTATAACATCAAAATGAATTAAGTAATCTTTTCTGAACCTCATAGACATTTAGAAGTATCACGATAGGATATGGATTATTTACTTGCAACATTAGCCTATTACAATTCAAGTAAAACATTCCATGGGGAAAATGTCACATTTTCTTGAAAAAACCCAAAGTTTATTTAGAAAACTAGTTACATAGTGGGTTTTTTTTCGTTTGGCATCTCCTACCTATTAATAAAGTTTTTTAAAAAATTAACCTCAGAGGATGCGCACGAGAAAAAATTGAATATGAAAAACTTTTGTTAGGGCACATAGAATCATGATTAATATTCTCTTTGACTCTTATGCTGCCTGGCAATCTTACAAATAGCTCCATTTTCCCACTTCTTGTCTAGTAACTTACTACCAGTAATATCGAATTTTCTTTGAGATTCGTATTGATATCTATTTATTTTTTATATTATGGATATTTTTTACAAGTCATCATAGACCTGGATAGGTTCACTCATTGTTAATTGGCCATGGATAAAAAAAGTTTGTACAGCGGACTCTTTTGAATTCCAAAATATCAGTGAATTCATGTGGGTTAAGTCTGGTCTAAATGGCACTCGTTCCCTCCCCTGTATTTGGATGTCGTCTGAATTTACTTTGCCCTTGTGACAAGTATAATTTACACTTGCAGGCTGATTAATGGAACCTGGTTACAGTATCCTGCAGTACGAGAGTTTCACATCGCAACTTCAAAAAATCGTTCGTCGCCAGCGGACGACTACAGTCGAGTAACAACCGTCTACAATGTGAAAGGAATAAGCACCATCATGGACTTCTTCGACCGAACAACCGTATCTCGTCGTTAATCTCGTTTTAATGCGGAACGCTCCAGCGGCTGTCGGAATTCGACTACAAAAGGGACATACTTCCGACAATTACGACCCGAAGGATATTCAACTCTACTTTGCTGGCGAAGGACTCGTGCTGGGATGATCTATTCATCGCGAACGTAATCGTGTAGCTTAGGATGCAGAGAATAAGTATGAGCGCAATATAGAATGTTGGACCCGCCCAGGCAAATTTTCCCCTTGTTTTAACCATTGAAAAAGGCCGTTTTCATTGGCTATAGGGTGGTTGTCTGGAACTGTGTAATGGACGAAAAGTTGTTCGAACGCTAGTTAAAAGTGAAGTAGTTATAACCTCGGTCATGTATCCTATATATATAAGTATCATGTATCCGATATATAATTGATCATAAATAACAGAATCGAAATATATTTTTTGCGTGTACGCACTAGGAATCTATTATATAAATGATCATACATACAGAATCTAAATATATCTTTTGCGTGTACGCAATAGGAATCTATTTAAAGAAAAGTGCACATATATTAATCATAATTATATGAAATCCATATACATATGTATAAAACAATCAGGTAGCCTATAATCAATCTGTTACTTTTTTCTTACCAATATCTGCAGTTATATATGAGTTAGTATATTGATTAATGAATCAGATATATAACATTTAGCATAAAAATCAACGAATCAATCAGCATAACCATTAATATTTTATCAATTCATATATGAACTTTTTTATCAGTTAAAATATGATTTTTATCATGTTAATCTTCATTCTATGCAATTATCAGAGTACATTAGTATTTCTGTAGCATAAGTATCTTAATGAGATGAAGTGAAAAAACTGTATCATTATATATATCATGTGATCACTATTATTTACCAATATCATTGTTTTATATTTTATTACTTGAATCAATTCATGTACACCATGAATTTTTATTTACTTATATATATATATATATATATTCACATAGTGTCTGTATCACACTCCTATAAGTCAAATGCAGTCAAGTTTGAGTAAATATTCAGTAGTTGGTTTTGGTACTGACCAAGAGCTAATGTAAGTGTTTACATAATAAAATATGGAATGTTCAGATCCATATATATAGTCTAAAACTAAGAGGTCAACCAGATTGCTTGCAGGAATGTGATCAGACTAGAGACGCTAAAGATGACGTATACAATAAGTATGTAAGCTAAGATAACATGCCGTCACCTGTAGTCATTCAATGTTTATAAACATTAGTCCAAGCTCCCTGCTTGAGACAACTACCCCGACCTATTATTCAAACGGCCTACGTGATCTGTAGCGTGTCTCATTCGATTGTGTGTTCGTATGAAACTATGTCATCTGATAGTATGTTCATATGTTCGAACTACTGTCTGTTCCTTCATAACTTGTAACAGAGATGGTCGACAGGCAGAAGAGAGTTAGTGATCGTCATTAGAAGACCTGTACCTCTTTACCTAAGCTTTATCATGTAGAGGAATAGGATTAGCCATCTCCATCATTGGCAGAAGCGATCAAGCTATCGTCATAGAAGACTTGTACGATCATACCTGATCTTCATCATGTAAAACTTCAGAAGAATATACTATTTTTATACCTTGTGTTTTTCTACAAGAACCTCACCGAACCATGAGTTTAACACATCGTCGTAAAGATAATACCGACTTCGTAAGTGATCTACAAAACCCCAGACACTCCATTGAAGATGGAAGTGCAATACCAACCGACTTAGCGTATAGATTTATCGCTAGTCTAACATTACTCATAGGGCGCCTTATCCTACAAGGCACAAGCCCTAATATAATATATATATATATGTGTGTGTGTGTGTGTGTGTGTGTGTATATACACATTCAAAAACCGCATAAGATTAAGAATAGCAGGGAAATTATGATACTACGGTTTATTCCATCATCTGGTGAACGGTGTTACTATCAAAAAAAAGGAATAACAGAGAAAGACCCTTAGTCCATGAAACTATAAACAGTAACACAAAAAGGGGCCAACTGACGGACCGGATGACGTCCGATTGGGGGTCTTCCAGAAACAAACATGGGGGAGGGGGGGGGGTGGTTGAGCGGGAGGCCGGTTTCATTTGTGTTCACTTGTACAGTTTTGTCAATTAGCATGAAGGATACTTTAATGATGCATACCATCAAAGGAGTTTTCTATCATAAACGTTTACAACCCCTGCCGTGGTTATCTTTTGGTGTTCCATTAGTTTGCCATCAGCCAAATCCCATTCGTACTGTAGATGAAATCATAGTGACAGGTTACAAAAGTTTAACAATGTTTTAAATCTCTGATTAAGTCTGAGATTTTTTTTTTTTTTCCCTTTCACTACGATGACGTTTTCCACTTCTAAAGATGTTACTTTGTACAGCACACTTGAAAGTCAGGCAGTTTTGTCAACATGACCCCCAGACGTTTGCAGGCTCTGATCTTTGGGTCATTCTTTGGTTGTGTCATGTGACTGTCCTATTTTTTTAAGAAGTGAGAATTGTATCCACTAAAAGCGTTCATTTGTATTATTGGCATATTCTCTCTTATAAGACGAAGCCGGATTTAAGGTGCTTTGGCCATCACTGTTACTTGCAAATGTTGAGTTTTTAGCAATGCATATATATATATATATATATATATATATATATATATATATATATATATATATGTGTGTGTGTGTGTGTGTGTGTGTGTGTGTGTGTGTGTGTGTGTGTGTGTGCGCAAATGTCGTTTAATATCCATTCGCTCTATCTCGGAAATAATATATATAAGGGGTCACTGAATGTCGTGAGTTCTCGTGTTCGGTGGTTGGAGCCCGAGGGACGACGAACTTCTTATCTATAATATTGCCCTTCGGTGGTATCCATATACATACATTTATTATTTCCGAGGTAGAGCGAATTGGATATTAAACGGCATTTGTAGCTTAATGCCTTTATATGTATGTGATAAATATATTTATATATATATATATATATTTATAATACAACATACATATATAATATATATGTATAAATATGCATATATATGCGTGAGTATGTGGTTAACTAAGACTTTTTCCTGTAGCCACCCCTTCTTATGAGAAAAATTGTATAATATATAATGAAATATATATATATATATATATCTATATATATTATATATATATATATATAATATCATGCAGAGCCGGTACTATGTCGTACCTCTAAGTAAATGGGGATACAATCCACAATGAAGTAAAATCTTCTTGTAGTTTAAAATTATATATCTTGTACAGGATTAAAGCTTTCGACCATCAACTGTGGTCTTGTTCACTAAAATGTGATATGACATATCACATTTTAGTGAACAAGACCACAGTT
>NC_061095.1:31993562-32057768 GCF_015104395.2 Macrobrachium nipponense | reverse complement strand
GGAGTCAGAAGGCCAAGGTCTTTCCTCAAAGCACAATAATTACAAAGAGTACAGGAGATAGTACTGCAATTTACACTAAAGCGCCCCGTGTTGCACTTCGAGGTACAAAAAGATTAACGTGATGACTTCTGCCTTTACGGTCCATCGATCATTTTTCAGTGCGGAAAGTCCTGAATGGCTCATTTACACTACGCTGCTAAACTAGCCATTTCCTTTATACATATATATATATATATATATATATATATATATATATATATATATATATATATATATTATATATATATAAAATTTCTGTCTATCATTTTGTTAAATAAAATGGTCATGTATACAAGCTTTTAATACAATGCAATAATGTAAAGTGAGAATACTTTAAGGAAATGTGGATAGAAAACGTTTAACAAATAGAGCATTAAAATGTACATTCTTGGGAACTAATTCTTGCAATAAAAACATGACACAGGTTCTGAATGGAAAATTAATACCTAATGGATTCTTTTACTCGCAAGTGAATAAGACATTGTCAAGGAACGATGTCTTAATAAAGACGAAAGCGCTTGGATTTCTGCCTATCATTTTCCTGTGGTATTCGCTTATATATATTATATACAAGGAATGCAGTCGCTTGTGAAGATTAATGGTACACAATGGGAAAACGATTAAAAATTCTTTTCATAATGAAAGCAGGAGAGTGACTTGTTTGGTGTAAAAAATGAGTCTAAGATAGGGGCATGAGGTTTCTTTGTTTTTTGTCTTTGTGGATGGAGTGATGCTGTTATAATATTAATTCATATCTATTCTCCTTTAATTTGATATCAGTGAGTTTTTGTGGCTTAACATTTGAAAGTGCAGAAATGACATGAATAATGTTAGTGACAAACTATCTCTCATGTATATATGTGTGTTGTGCCCATGAACTGAAATTAATGGTAATATAATGGAGGTCAGAAACAGCTATATACTCTACACGAAAGGAACCTGACATACTGTTAAGAAGTATGAACAGAGGAGTGCCAATCTGTCACATATAGGGGCCATTGGTCAGCGAGGCTGCCTGGGTATTTTTGAAGTCACGCGCATAGGACTATTTATCTATAAATCACTGATGTGATTCTGAACATTACACTGTGGTTGTGAAAAGGACTCCAGCATGAATACTTAAAGAGGATCATACATCATATCACTTGAATAATATGTGAAGAAGACATCTTATCTATTAATTAATCATCCACATGAAAGACAAAACACAATTTAAGCCCCGTTTTCCCGCTTCTGACGTCACATCGAACAAAGTCTGTCGGGCAAAGTTCGACCGTGTGGACGGGGCTTTATACAGGTTATATACAAACATAATTATATCCAGCATTACGCTCGTACGCTATTAAGTCGCAATCTGTTTAGAGAGAGAGAGAGAGAGAGAGAGAGAGAGAGAGAGAGAGAGAGAGAGAGAGAGAGAGAGAGAGCTTGTCATAAAACGTATAAGTTTTAAATGTTTTTAAATTACTGGCTGGTATTAAAATCGTATACGGGATGATTTTCTCTCTCGAATAGTGGAATTTCTTTTTCTTCTTTAAGCCAACAAGGAGGAGTTTTGAAAACAATTTCCTCCTCAAATCACCGCGAAGAGCACCATGATTTTTATCCGGTATATAATTCTTTCTCACCACCTAATCCACAACCAATGGTTCTTAACCTGGGGGACGCACCCCTAGGGGGACCTCAGCAATTTCCAGGGGAAGCGCGAACCCCATGGACAAAAATAAAAATTCTCTAATTATATAAGTTATTCTCTTCACAACAGTGAGGAACTAATATTTGGAGGTTTATGAAAAAAAAGCAATAGTATCGCCTTATAACGTTAGTGTCCTATAATCATCTACTTCACCAGTTAAGACTCGTTGGGCTTACCATTATTTGTCATTATTTACCTCCCTCCCTATCCCTCGAAATCCCTTCTCTTTCTCTTTTATTTTGATTTCCCTTTAAATCTTCCAGGGAATTTTACTCATAGATGCATGTGGGGCCTAGAGGGAAGGACCAACTCTTAGAGGGGGCGTGGTCATAAAAAGGTTAAGAACTACACTACTAAACTTTCTTTCCTCTTAAACTGGTGTCCATTTTTCATTCAGTAGGACAACGATCTCTGTTAAGTTTTAAATCATCCGGATTGTATCAGGGTGCACTAAATTATATCTGGAAAGCAAGAGTAAAAAAAAAATCTCTTGCGAAGTCTATCGAGCAATAACTAAAACAAGACGGGTAAGAAACACGTCACTTACTAATAAAAATTTGTGTCTTAATGACTTAAGCTTAATACTCTCAAGTAAACAATCTTCAACTTGTTAAATAAAATGGTCATCTATACAAGTTTCTAATACAATGCAATAATGTAAAGTGAGGTCACTGTAAGAAGATCTGGATAGAAAGAGTTTAATAAATAGAGAATTGTTTTTTTCTTGGGAATTAATTCTTGTAATAAAAACATGACAAGTTTTTAATGGAAATTTAATACCTACTGGATTATTTTACTCGTTAGTGAATGAAAGGAAATCTGCAAAGGGAATGAATGAAAAAAATTATGAAATAAAGTAAAGAAATATCAAAATGGGCAGAGAAAAGCCGAGGCGAAATCCCTGAAGGGGAAAATGCCCCTATTATTGGAAGGGGCGTGTGAGGGAGTCGGGGGAAACTAATTGACCTGCTTGTTGACAAGCTGCTGAACAGACGAACACAAGCAGCCTAATGTTCCTTTGCCGTGACCTCCCCGGTCATTTGGTGACCTTACACCATCCCATGCCAGGGGGCCAAAACCTATTAGTTTTAAACAAGACATTTCGCTGGGTCCAAACTCCGCCGCTATGTAGAAAAATAACATATACGTATAATTATGACTTGCGATTCCCGAGTGACTCTTTCAGGGAAAGGAAGTGAGATGGCGCTGTCTGATATACAAGACGTCATTCTGAAAGCTCATTAAAACCCTTCTAAATACTCCCGTCTTTTTTCATTTTTGCAGGAATAACCTATCTCAATTGCGCTGTTCCGCCTATCTGGGTAACAGGTTTCTTTATCTGGGTCTCTGCAACATTAGGATAGTGTAAAAATTAGTTGAAAAGAATGCAGTAAGATAAACTTTAGTTATGCAAACAGTTTGTATGACTTTCGTAGTTAGAAAGCTGGGGAATGAAGCAAAATTGGTCAGTTTAATATCACTCGATAAAAGCAAGACATTCGCGTCACATAATCCTATATATATATACATATATATATAAAGAAAAACAGAAGCTAGGGAGTCACTTAATCTTAAGGAAAATTACAGAAACAGAAATATTACAGGTCATTTTTAAAATATGATACTCTAGGGCTTATCCAACACATCACACCAGTATACGTAAGTATATATAATAAAAAAGGGAAATTTTTATATTGCTAAAAATCAAAGTTATTTTCGTTCTCCGGAGACTTTCGGTGCTTCTTTGTGCTGCGAATTCCTAAGCATTTGTTTCTGATATTCAGATGTTGGCACCATGATTAAACAAGTAAGAAATGCACCGAAGTTTCTGCGGCGCATTCGAGTTTTCTGTATAGCGTATAATGCTGCGTGAAACTCTCAGCCACGGCCCAGTGTTGTTGACACCTATAGCGGTTAGCGGTGGCAGACGGTGGCTAAATTTATCTTTAAATAAAATAACAACTATTGAGTCTAGAAGGTTGCAATTTGATATGTTTGATGATTGGAGGGTGGATGATCAACATACCAATTTGCAGCCCTCTAGCCTCAGTAGCTCTTAAGAACTGAGGACGGACAGAAAAAGCGCGGAAGGTCAGACAAAGCCATCCTAATAGTTTTCTTTTACAGAAAACTAAAACAGCCAACCGAAAATGCAATATTTTTCGTGTCCAAAAAAGGAAAATTCCATGAGGAACTAAACTCATTAGCGGAGGTCACCGGAATAACAAAACCTTCCGTAGATATCAGTGCCCAGGGAGAAGCCGAAGACAGAACTATTATGTACTATTTTTTTTTTATAGCTAATTCAGCGCCCCGTAAGCCAAGAAGGACAAAGAGACTATTATGTACTTTTTTTTTTTTTATAGCCAATTCAGCGCCCCGTAAGCCAAGAATGACAAATGCAACAACGAATTCTGTAAGTGAAAGCTCACATATTTTTATCAACATTCAAGACTTCGCATTGGCAAGGAGAAGTAAGTTACCGTGCATATTTACAATCTTGTATATATAATACCAACCGCTATTATCTTTATGAGACAAGTGAAGGGAAAAACACTCAAATGGTCGTAAAAGCGAAGTCGTCAGAATAAATAAAATAAATTATTAGAAGCGGAGAAAAATGGAGACCGGCCTAACACTAAAAGCAAATCCAGCCTTAGATGATTGTAGAAAAAAAAAAGAAGAAAAAAAAAACGCGGGTGGCTTCTAGTAGATACATTAACTCCTGTATTACATTGTGTTGGTGAAGGAAACCGGATTTGATAATAAAAAAATTCTGAAACCGTTATAAAAGCTTTATACATCTCTGATGAGGGGGGAAAAGTTTATAATTGGTTATTGCCAGACAATGTACAACACTCTTTATATAACAATCATCTGTAAATGTAGACGGATGAGATATAATGACCAAAAGATCCTGCTAATCATAAATCATTCTATACCCATAGCTACAAAAACAAACCAGGCTACAAAATAACAAGTAGCTTCGGCGCAATCGAGTTTTCTAGAAGTAGATAATGCTGTATGAGCCATGGCCCATGAAGCTCTCAACCACAGCCGGGTGGCGGCCTGTCGTATAGCATTGCCTGACGCACGAGTATGACTAAATTTAACCTTAAATAAAATAAGAACTACTGAGGTTAGAGGACTGCAATTTGGTATGTTTGATGATTGGAGGGTGGATGATCAACATACCAATTTGCAGCCCTCTAGCCTCAGTAGTTTTTAAGATCTGAGGGCGGAGAGAAAAAGTGCCGACGGACAGATAAAAGCTGCCACAAGAGTGTTCTTTTACAGCAAACTGAAAAAACTATAACAACAACGTTGTTAATAAAGGTTAATAAAGATTTAACATCTCGAGACCAAGTTAATACAATAATAAGAACGAACTTCCATATTAAAGAACTAATGAATATAGTGTAGACCTTTTATCAATAATAATAACATATCTCCACTCAAACTGTTACTGTAGATTTCCCATAAATATAATTATTACGACAGCGGGAACGACGTGACAAGAGTAATGACAGCGGAGCAAGTTACGTTATGTATAGAGGCATAATGCTTTGAGGGGTGCGGAGAGGGGGGGGGACCCACGAAGGGGTGTACCAGACCCCCTCTTAAGCAGGAAATGGGCAGAACTCCACCCATCCTATTCCCTGAGGTGAATTTTCAGGCATGTGGGTGGGCGCTGAGAGAGGTAAGGGCTGTGGAAGTTGTTAATTATTATTATTATTATTATTATTATTATTATTATTATTATTATTATTATTATTATTATTATTATTATTTTAAAAATCATTCTTATAGCTACCTTCTTTAATATAAATAAATAAATATACACACATGCGTGTATGCATATACTAATATATATGTATGTATGCGTGCGTTTTCAGAGGAGGCCAAAAATATATTTTTCAGAAAACTCACAAATATGAAAACTTTTTTACCACATTCGCGTATCTACTGATGGCTATAATTATAGACAAGAGAATAATCCTGACACTTGAGAAGGAAAAGTGTGCTTTCAGTTGAAAGACATCCCTCACCCTACCCTTTCCCAGAAGCTGAAATCACTTCATATTCAGTTCAGAGCTTCGGTAGTTTTGGAGCCCCGCCCGGGAGCGCCACTCACTCGTGTGTAGCCCGAGTTTCAAGAATAATTTACTAAATCAGTACATATTATTATTATTATTATTATTATTATTATTATTATTATTATTATAAGCAAACGCTAATAACCATGCAAAGCAAAAAGTGCCAAGACAAGAAGAAAAAGAGGTTGGGAGCAACAGTAATTAGAGAACGGACAAAATTGAATCAGACGACCCTTGACGATTCCCACCCATCTCCATCCCAGGACCAGGACCAGCACAAGGTCAGCTATGGCCTAGAGCAGAGCCGAAATGGATAATCGACACTCCATCTCACTCAGTCCGGGCTCGCTTGTATACGGAAACACAAAATTACAATAAATGAATTATAATTACGGAAAATGACAGGATAAAGTTTTGGCAAATGACAGGATAAGTTATCTTTCGATGTAGAAAGGATGTTTTTATCAAGGTTAACTGGACGGAATCGACAGAGGGTTGAAGGTTTATTATGTATATTGGTGGAAGTGCTTTAATTTGATCCTACACGATAAATAATATACGACAAGGTACCAGATATTTCGTCCTAGAGTTTCTTAAGAATATGAAACAAAAATTTAAGTCCATGTGACGACTAATAAGTGATTTGCTTTACACAAACCGAAACGGTACTACCTTGGCTTGTTATCTACGCGTCACCTACTCCGAGATGCTAGTACTAAACACCGAATGGTAAATATAAAAGTAGACGGCCGCAAGAAGATATCTTTTATTATTATAATTTGTCGACCATACAACATAGAAATAGGTGTATATAGTACTTCGATTCCCGAGGGGCTAGTAATAAACTTCGCGTCCCAAGGAGCATCCGCCATGATTAGTACTATAGCACCAAAACCTTCCAAGGCACAGGATTCATTTGCTTCCGCGTTTAAATTCTCGATATACTACTAACATGCCAGTCGCTGGCTCGACGAAGTCCCACAACGATGGCCCTGGTCATTACTTGGACGGGTGATCTCTACGAAATGCCACACGTCGTGAACACATTATGCTTCCTGAGCAAAAATAGTAGCTGAACACTGGTCGATAAGTTTCCGATCCATTTATTTGCTCTTCTATGAGAATCAAGAACTATCGAGTAAGTTTTCTTTCTAATGCTGAAAATAATGTTATGGCTGATCACACTTGCAATAAAAACCTGAATGTTTCACACAAATTCCATTCTACCTTTCTCAGACAATTCCTTCGAGTTCGATTCAGTTGGGGGGTTGGGGGGTGGGGGGGGGGGGCGTACACATATCTTAAAGTGGCCTTGTTTCATAAGTTGTACGAGACAATTTCTTTTCTTTTAAAAGTTTCATTGTATAATATACGCATTATTATTTAATAATTACCACTATACCTTTAATTACAAGACTTGCTGTCAATTCCTAGAATTTACTTTTATACACATTAACATATTTCTAAATCTTATATTTTCATTTCACTTTTTTCCAAAGCTCCACAAAGGGTCAATTACCATTTTTCAATCTATATATAATCAACATATATAACTGTATTAAGATCATGCTATCAACGGTCCCAGAGAACATCCATATATACCACAATCGTGTAAAGCTCTCATTTTCGTCGTCACTGTTTTGAAGTCTAATCAAGGTATTCTTAGCACATTTTGTTCTGACCTTACAACACTTTCGGAAAGCGACTCGAAACAACATTTATTTTTCTTTTTTTTGGCGAAGGACAACATTTAATTAAGTGCGTATTATTTTCTACAGCTTCACGAAGAGGACACTCATTTTCATTTATTATGTTCCACACATATAATCTGTCGTTCGTATTACGTATTTCGTGAAAATATCTATACGAGACAAGATGCTATTACAGGTGCTCGTGACAAAGATCTCTCTTCGTTGCCAATTGCAACTGGATTCGGTTAGATTCCGGTCTCCTCCTTTGTTCTGTGGAAACTCATTATGAAGCTATTACTGGCCTTGGGGTTTACTATAAAAAATAAAAAATATATACACATTATGGATAATAGAGGAACAGCAATGCATTGCATTCTAATCCAAATTTATCAATATATTTGAATTACAGCAATTGTCATCGTCGCGGATTTCTGTTTAACATCTAATCTTTCATCTCGACCAAATACGCTACCAAGAATATAGGCGAAAGCTTTCTTCGATGCCAATAGAAAATTCTTTCTGAAAACGCAGAAACAGGGATACTGCCGTCAGATGAGCTTTTCTATTCATAAAATCTCATCTCTAGACTATACCACTAAATCAACTGAAGCCTTCCATATTTTATGGCCATGTTTCGGGTCTTGCTTAGTCTTGAAGCTTCTGAGACTCTTCGTGAATCAAATAGAGCTTTGCACCAGTTTGTTAAAGTTTGACAAAACTTCAATAACGATCAGGATTTTGCCAAGGCAGGATATCAGCTGGTGTCTGGTCTCCTTTTTTATCTGGGGTTATGACTGGCATAACCTTGCAAATTCTCAAACAAATATAAATTCTTGGACCAAGCGACTTGAACAAACAAAACCTACCAAAGGAGGTTCTATGACAATACAATCATCACGGGAATGAAGTCATTAAAGCAGGCCTTTGCCATTGTAAGCATTGCATCACACGAACGATTCAAAACCACTAACCCCCAGCGGACTCCCCCACCCCCCTACAAAGAAAAGGAAGGTGATCTTCACGCGGGAATTTCTTGAAGGGCACAGCATCCAATTAGGCGCCGTGATTCATCACTCTTCGATTCTCCCGTCGTAGGAAGGAAACCACCGCCGCCGCGCCGCGGGCCCTGCAACCCCGACGAAGCATTCCGGGCCAAGAACAAACATCGTTCGATATCGCGGCTGGAAATGCTAATGAAACGAATAAAAGGGAGGAGTCACTGACACCCGGCCAGGAAATGGGTGAAACAATTATCGGGTTCTGAGTAAACACCGGAAGTGTTTTAAAAACTTTTGAGGCAGAGATAAACGTACAGTGACGTGAGATTATTCAATTAGCGAATAAAGAACAGTGGAGATTGTAGATGAGAAACAATATTAAACATACCAACAAGCAAAACGCGTAAATAGGACATGAATCACAGCATGAAAATATTAACATAAAGAAAAGAAAAATGATAACATAAGAAAACGCTTACAAACACGGGGCCTGCTTGCTTCGAGCACTGGTCGTTTGGCCTAACAATCTGGTATCAATAATTAGTAAGATACATCAATTAAAAATAGCAATCCTAAGATAGCACTTGGTTTAAGTCTATGGCTGCATTCAGAGCACAACTAAGGCAAGTCCTATTACGTAAGCGTGCATATCGTAATATTCGCTTCTCAAATATGTTAAAAAGAAATAAGAACTAAATTGTCATGTATTCAGTTAGTCACAACCCAAATGCACACGCTTTATGGGATGGTCAAGTACAGATTTGATTTACAGTCAATCAACAACTAAAACTAGCATAATTATTCTCTTAAACACTTACTTATGAGGCAATCTTCCGTTACTATGGTATAATGGGCATGGCAGTACCTCAACGCACAAATGTTCTGATTGCAGACAACAGGGCAATTTACGGTTACTGAGGAGTAAACGAGTTGTTTCCGACGATTATACGTTGATTCTCCTGGCGACAGAATGTCTTGCCATGAGCGACCAAAAACAAAGCCGGTGGGATAATGGCATCGCTTTAGTTGCTAGCTAAGAAAGATTGCTTATATAGTACATTAAATATGAGAAATAATATGACGAATAAATACTACATTCAAATGAAAATATAAACAGGTTGAACGAATGTCTGTAGGATGCACTCGTGGCCGATTGATGAAAGTCTTCACTATTGTATTTCAGGTTAATTCAGGTAGATGCACTTTTTATCTGCAGGCGACACCGGAGTTAGATAGATTACGTAAAGTAATATATGGATGAATAAGTGGTGCTTGGTTGAGCTATGCAATGTAAAATGAGATAAATCAAAGAGGGAATGCCACGACGGTGGTGTTGATGACAATGACGGTTGGTTACGTGAAATAACATAAAACTAGGTAAAAACTCCACGTCGAGCATTTCTTTGGAAATTACAGTTTCCTTTAGTATTTGGGTTACTCATTAAGAATTTACTGTTATTTTTTGGAGGGTCGACTGTAATTAACCCCCAGGGGATAGTACTAAACAGGGCGATATACATTTGGCGCCCCAATCTCTAGTGACTGTCATATTCGCGGGAACGTTCCTTGCAGTCTGCGGGGAGTTATTGCCTAAAATTACCATGACCCTCTCTTGCAGTCTTCAATTCCCTGTGTCTCATGTGCTTCTGCTGTATTTCCCGAAGACCCAGGTCCCAAAAATTCTCTTGCCAACAGTTTTAAAGCTAAACAGCGGGTTTACAATAAAGCTGCCAGCATGAGGTTGATACAGATCGGAGGAAGTTGAACTTTGCAGCCATTTTCTACTACCTAACACCTACTTGTACAAGCACTTGCACATATGCAACCTTTTATTGTAAAGCGACCAATATTAGTATGGCAGCACTGAATTGTTGCTCGATCAGGAGAAAAAGGTCAATATTTCCCTCTTCAAAGGTGATGAATAAACCTGTAGAGCAAATAGCCCAAGAATCGAAATGTAGTATTCAAAACATTCGGTGAATGCCGTACAGCTGTTCGGCTTTTGGCCTTCAGATGCGCATTCAAGTGTCACTACCGCATTTCAAAGCAGAGTACATCAGTCGATGGGGGTGTAGTATACAAATACCTGGTCCAACAAATAAATGGGCACCAAGAGTCCTACATTGTCTGTTTAACGATGGTTGTGCCCGACAGTCACCTACCATACCATACTGGAAGATCAGAGGCGTAGTCCGTGTACTGTAAACACATACAGATGCACATAAACTCATGTATATATAAATATATGTATATATATATATATATATATATATATATATATATATATACACACACACATATGATAGAAGAGAGAGAAAGGGCATATAATTTTGTCTTTATCATCATATTTTGTCTATCACATATCTGTCGAGAGAGAGAGAGTGATGGCATTTAATTTTGTCTCATCATAACTGCGAAAGAGAGAGAGAGAGAGATGAGACGATAGATGAGAGAGAGAGGCGAGAGATGAGAGAGAGAGAGAGAGAGAGAGGTGGCACGGCATATAATTTTGTCTTTATCATCATAACTCGCCTATCTATCAATCACAACATCTCATAATTTAAATCATAAGAATGACGACGTTCACAACCTGCTTTTCATAAGATACAAGATAAATTAAATGCAAAATCGATTGTTTATGTCTGGTGATCGCGAAAATATACACAAACTTAAGTACCATAATAACACAACATCACTTCCCCCTTTAAATCTTTGTATTTTCGTTTTGTCCTTTTTTTTATGTCCACTACTGTGACAGTAACGTCTCCCCACATGGGCGCAGCCGCAGCGGTTTGGATCTTAGGTTACGTTAGATTAAGCTGTGTTACTTTACTCACCCACTCCCCCTAAAATGTCCCGAGAGGTGAAATACAAGCAACCTAATTATCATAATGAATGTGGACCCAACCCTTGAACAGTAAGTAACTCTTTACCTTAAGCCTCTTGCAGATGTTTCTGGCATCAGCTGAACGTGACCTCATGACCTCCTTGACCTAACCTTTAATCCTCTGTTGCTTCGGCAATGTCAGATGCAACTCTGCTGATCGTCGAGGGGAAGAAGAATTCACCATATGCTTCTGTTGTATCCATTACCTCGACTATTTTCACAAGAGGCTATTTACTTATAGGTAATTTCCATGAAATTTTAAATGCAACAAGTTTCCAATTTGTCGTTACTCGTGAATTAAGCACTTATTATATAAACACAAAATTTGGCATTAACAGAACTATCATTTCCCTGTAACTGCGTCAAATTATATATACTTTCTACTTTTCTTCCACCATAACTCACACCAACAACGTACACAAAACTGATTTGAGGAAGACTGAACCAATTTGACTGGTGCTGCGCACGCGCCGTTTTAACCTCCACCCCTTCAATTTCCAACGTGATGGTACTTGCGGATGCCTCCTGGGTTACGAACTCCTTTGTTGATGGTTTTCGATCGGGGAATATTAGTCACTGCATCTGGCTACATGTCAAGACCCGTTTTAAGATGCAATACAAAGGCGCACACGCACAGCACAGGGTAGGGGTTTGGTGGGCGAGGAATCCCAGTGAATCATTGCTATGTACAGAAAATGGGCAAAGAAGCGTACGACCAGAAAAAAAGTACGTTCTTTAATTATCACGGACAGCCCTAACTACAGTGCTTATTAATTGATAAAATACTCCTCCCACAAATCAAAGGAAACAAAACTTCGCGGATGTCAGTTTTTCCTTCAAACGAATTGCAACTTGAGATCCTAACGAAAAAGCACTCGTGGATATGGAGAAAAATACACGAAAAAAGATTACGATAGTTGATGTTGCGAAACTTTAGTAAATGCATTCCTTACTTCTATATCATACATCCATATTATACATCTATATAATGTAACTCTGACATCAATAAGAAACTGCTTTTTATGCAACTGTGCTTACATCAGGAGCGTACTTGGGAAGGTGACCATCAATGAGTGTCATTAAGAGCTAAGTGGGAGTTCCGATGGGTCACATCGATGTTCTAAAATCCAAGAGTGTTCATAATGAGCTCAATGAAAAGAGCTATCGCGGTATTCCTGAGCCGATACCCCCGACCTCCACCCATCCACAAACCCCCAACCCCGCAAAAGGAAACAGAGACCCGGCGCTAGGTTCCTTATGCACCCCCAAATGTCTATGACGGCTGAAGCGACGAAGAACGTATAGTTTCTACGTAGTCCGTTTTGGATACACACACAACACGATCGATGCATCGTTATTTTTAAAACAACACCAACGCGCGGTTTCGGGGAATTCGAGATTAAGACAGATATCTTGGGGGGAATTCACATCGCATCAGGAAAATATACACGCGAAGAAAGTTTAGGTAATGAAATTAGAGTAAGACTGGTATCATAACTACCGTCGTCATCGAAGTTGAAAAGGCATTACTTACTGAATCTGTAAAGAAATAGTGGCTAATGTTGAAGTATGTATTTGTTTGTCGAATAATTGTCATTGTGTAATCATGTGCATAATTAACTGGCATGGGAAGTGTCCTAAAAATTTATAACTCGATGTTGATAAAAAGAATATTTTTTATTATTTGTCTGCACACACATATATGGAGCAAGTGGAATGCAATGATCACAATGCATGAATATTTTTCAAACACTAAAACGTAAAGCAATTATGATAGAAGATAAAGCACTGTATTTCGATCAGTAGTAAATGAACAACTTGCACAAACAGTGGCTTCCTTTTCAAAACAATTATCATATCATCATAAAGGGCATGTGAAATTCTACACTTATGTCTTTCCTGTTCATTCACTTCCACAGATATCCACTCAGCTACGTCTAGGTCTGGGTCTTCCAACTCTGGTGCCATAGAGGAGACCTGGTGACGATATCACGAACCATTCTCCCAGGGGTTGCAAAAGACATGTCCAAACCATCTCATTCCACCCTTCACCAACATCACATTTACATATGGGCTAGTGCCATCAGTGCACCTCATGCGGTGTACAGTAGGCATTACTTAAGGTTTTTGGCAGCGTCCCTTAGGCCTGTAGCTTCAACCCATTTCGTTCCTTTATCATACCTCCGTTCATATTCTCTTTCTTCCCTCTTACTTTTCACCCTCTCCTAACAATTGTTTCAGAGTGCAACTACGAGGTTCTCCTGTTACCCCTTTCAACTTTCCTATTTTCAATTTCCCTTCCGGAGCTGAATGACCTCACAGATCCCTGCGCTTGGCCTTTGGCCAAAGTTATATATTCTATATTACATGTGGAATTTTCGTCATTCCCTTGTGGTATCATTTCTTCCTTTATCCTGCAATATAACTCCGTTTCATTCTCATCTCTATAAAATATTTTCGATACAGTTTCATTGCCATACCATTATTCATGTATGCATAGAAATATTGGATTTAATATGACTTTACTATATTAAGCAGACAGTTTATTGGATTTACAAGTCTTATTTAGTCTTCTCATTACTTGATTTGCGTTTATAGGTTTTCACTGAATTCCAATTCAAGATAACCTGTATCGGATATCATTGTTTCAACATGTTTGAAAGACTTAACATCGTTAATCCTTTATCTATGTAGCATTATTTCATCCATTTGTGCATTCTTTATTCTAATACATTTTCGTTAGATTTATCCTAAGTTCCATTCTAGTTATACGATACATTCTATTAAGTCAGTTTTGGAAACCAAGCGCATTTTCCTGATTAAACCACCATCATCTGTATATACTTAGTCTGTCAACTTCATATCGTTATTCTAACCTTAACCTTCTCTTCTAACTCCAACCACCATTTCTTCATAAAATTTATGATATGTACAAACAGAAAAAGTGATAAAACATTTCCTGCAACACTTCAAAAGTTAGCTTAGCACTCATTTGATAGAAGTGCATCAACACGAACTTTAAATTTTTATTATTCGTGGACACATTCAGTTAGTTTTACTTGTTTAGCAGAAATGCAATAGTAACTTAAGACCTCCCACAATAGCGGTCTGTGGACAATGCACAAATGCTTTTTCATAATAAACTAAAGCCTTCATTAAGAGATTTCTAATTTTCATACACTGCTGCACACTAATTCATAAGAAAAAACCATTTGGTTTGTTCATCTCCTTCCTTTTCTAAAACCAGCTTGTTCCTCTTTCATTATTCTATTAATTTATCTCTTTGGCACGTGAAGTATTTTCGTCACGACCGACCTTTCTTTGCGAGTTTTGCTAGCACTTCTTATCCTTGATCACCAGACTTTTTTTCCCTTGCTGCCACTTCTGAAAACTGTAGTTAGTATGTGAAGCTTCATTTAATTTTCAGCTGAAATCAACTCTGCAAAGTCTTTACCACTGATACCACTTCAAAAACTGTGGATTCATTGATGAGTACATACATGCACGCTCTCTCCAAATTCTGGTAATATGAATCACAATATTCCCTCATATTTCTTATTCATGACCTTGCAACAGTGTTCTGCCTAGCAGTGTCTCTCTTCTTCTTTTAAAACTATTAATGACCCATCATTCCTACTGAAAAGAATTTGTCTCTTTACCTTCACCAATGTAATATTTCATTAATAATTCCGTGGGCTTTGCAACACCAGTACGACTTCCTGTATGGCTGTGTTACATGATTTGCTTGGATCTTCCATATAGTTTCTTTTATTCCTTCTTTCATTTAGTTTAACTTTAGCACCTAGATTTCAGCACTCAGCAGCAGGTCCAGCTGCCCAACAGATAATATTTGGAGTTTGGCCTGTAGCCCATGGTTTAAGCACCTTCTACCTTTTTGGATGTTACCTATTTAGAAGTTAAGGTTATATCAACAGCTGAAAATTGTGGCCTTACTGAGGATGAGCACTAGAAATCACTGGCAGTGGAATAATGAACACGGTGAAGGTGTTGTACGCTTTTGTATCCTCAGTTTCAACCTTTGATGTCAGTGAAACCTCCATGAATTCTGCCACATTCATGGCTAGAAAAAATTTAGTGAAGGACCCGCTCCCTCCCCGGCCACAGGAATTTGCTAATAATCTCCCAGTTATCAAATACCACGGGTAATTTAAAAAAAATGGAACCTTAAGTCAGATTGGAAAGATGCAATAGGTAGAAATGAACTGATGAGATATGGACTGGACCTCTTGGTCATTTGTGAATGGGAATACAGACTGGACGATGGTAATGTGTACTATATTAATTCACGATGGATAAGCAGATATCTCTACAGAGGGATCAGGCATGATCTTATCACCAAATGCAGATCAAACACTGACTGACTGAGAAGGAAGTAGATTATTGATTGCAAGAATTAGGTAAAAAATGAGTTATGAATATCATCAGTGAATGATATCTCCAGAGAAACATAAGGTGAACTTTACATTGAACTGCAGAATGTTATGGCTAAAATACTAGAAACCGGTATGAGAATTCTCGCTGGTCATCTAAGCGCAAAAATTGGTAGGACGGCTGAAGACATAGAAGATACAAAAAGCAAGGAAGGGCCTAGAGACTGCAAAGAAAACTGAAATTAAAGGTGTCCCTTTCCAAGACAAAGGTGTTCATATATACACTTGGATATTTCCCGAAGGCAGTCATAGAAACCAAATGAATCGCAGCCATTAATTAAGAAGGAAAAGGACCGCATGGGAGTGCAAGGAATTTTAGAAATAGGATGTCTGCAGTGACCGCGTGCTTGTCATTGCCACACTAAGCTCAAATTTAAAGCATCCAACAAAAACGTTGACAGAAAATCTAGGTCTAATACAACAAAGCTTCTTGAAGATGAACGTCGAGAAGCTTTTGTAGCTGAATGTCGAAGTAAACCTACAGTCCTAGAAACCACATCAGAAGAGTTGCAGACTATCGGTGTCGACTGTAATAACATTAGGAATTGTTTTCAATCTTTTGAAAGAAATGAATGGCATATGAGTTAACCAGATGGAGAAGTTGAATATCGTCTAAGACCTGAAAATTTCTATTCAACAAACAAAAGCAAAAGGTACTTGTAGAAGACCACAATCTGGACAGTGACCTTCTCTACATATGCAAGATAATATTTACTATGTATATGACTAGTAAAAATAACTGAATAATCAAACAACCAAAGGAAATTGCTAATATTATTAGTGGAATAATGGAGGGCTAAAGCGCTGGTGTAGATAAGCTAGATGTTAATTAAAACAAATACACAATTAGGTCAGTGAAATTCCTGGGGGTACTAAAATATTATTTATCTCCTACTTAGACAATAATAATAATATAATAATAATAATAATAATAATAATAATAATAATAATAATAATAATAATAATAATAATAATAATAATAATAATAACGCCATGGACTTGTAGAAGGTGCTCATCATTTGCAAGTCGGCGTACTCACTTTTAAAGTGCCTTTTATTTTATATCTTGCACGCCCGAAAATTTCAAGTTTAGATTCTCTTTCGCTGTACCAATGCTTGCACTCTGCTAACAAGCATTTTCTGGTTGTACCTCTCCTCATCCATCCCAATACGTTACCACTTTGTTCTCTCCTTTCATCTTAACTTACAACACGTGTCTCTCTTCTTCTCTCATCTCTCTCTCTCTTCTATCTTCGCGCTCCTCTCTCTCTCTCTCTCTTCTTTCTTTAGGCCTCAGAGAACAAAAAAGACGGCAATCACTACCTAATTCATACATCAGCAGCTGAATTGTTGATGAACCCACTGTACAGAAAAAAAATCACATGATTTTGTCGCTTCCTTTCTGATACGCACGAGGTTCGTCAGCAGCACTCGAATCCCTTTATTAACATCGAGCCATTCACCTCTTACTTTCAGTACCTCTTCCACCACTACATCCGGCACCTTCTAGGCCCTGCTTTTCCTCATATCTTCGTACACTTCTGCAACACAGTCTTTCCTTCTTTTCACATGACCAAACTATTTCAGTATCCCCTGAGCCATCTTTTCGTCCACCCAAACTTTTTAAAGCTTCTCCTTCAACACACAATTTTCAACCAAATTATTTCAACAGCTTAAACATTTTTCCCTTCGTTAGCATTCAACACCTACACTTCATCTACATCAGGGGTTCTCAAACTCCATAAGTCCTCGACCCCCTAATGAAGTTTTAATTTTTCTGTCGATCCCTATAGATACTAGCATTTAATAATTTAAGAAAAGAAAAAAAAAACACCAATGTCAAAACCAATTTGAGAATGATTGGTTTGGTGCTTGACATGCAGTATGATAAAAATGTAACACTTAGTAAGAAAATATGTTTAGAACTTTAGATATACGAGTATATGTAATTTAATTCGCCGACCCGTTAGTTATTCATCGACCCCATTTTGACCCCCTGACTATTCATCGACACCTTGGATGGTCTTATTGACCCTTGGGGGTCAATATCGACCACTTTGAGAACCCCTGATCTACATAAAGGCTCCGCAATCCCAGCGAACAGTTTAATTATGGTTTGCATAGACACTATTTATTTCTATATAAAACAACTGCTTCCATCTATAATGTCCTATTAACGTTCATTCTTATGTCTTGCTGGTTTGCTATATTACCTTCATAACTTCTTGTCTAGTCGCATTTTCTCTAAACTTTCTTCATTAAGAAAAAGCCCTTTCAAGCCTCTTCAGGAAGCCTCCATTATCTCCTAAAAACATTATCTCTTGGAAACCTCAGCCACTGCACGTTCCATTTTTCCCAAGTCCATTTCTTATCCCAAAACTTTGCACCTACACCCATCGCCCTGCCTCGGACTTCTCTCACAGCGCTCCAGTCACGAAGACACTATATCACTATGGAAACATTACGCACCTTCTTGTCAGACCCAACTTCACAACAAACCAAGAAGTTTCCATCCACGTTTTTTACCAAACGCTCCGCTTTCCTCGTAAAAGCTTCTCGTCGATCTTTATGAATTATCTACAAAATCATACATGCTTAGAATCCCTAACATTGTATTTAATGGAATTTCTCTAATATCATACAATGCATCCATAGCATTGCATTTAATGGAATTTCTCTAATATCATACAAGGCATCCATAACATTGTATTTAATGGAATTTCTCTAATATCATAGAAAGCATCCTTAACATTGTATTTAATGGAATTTCTCTAATATCATACAAAGCATCTCTATAACATTGTTTATTAATGGAATTTCCTCTTAATATCATACAAAGCCATCCTTAACATTGTTTATTTTAATAGGAAATTTCTCTCTAATATCATTACAACGCATCCTTAACATTGTATTTCAATGGAATTTTTATCTCTATTATCATACAAAGCATCCTTAACATTGTATTTAATGGGAAATTTCTCTAATATCATACAAAGCATCTATAACATTGTATTTAATGGAATTTCTCTAATATCATACAAAGCATCCTTAACATTGTATTTAATGGAAATTCTCTAATATCATACAAAGCATCCTTAACATTGTATTTAATGGAATTTCTCTAATATCATACAAAGCATCCTTAACATTGTATTTAATGGAAATTCTCTAATATCATACAAAGCATCCTTAACATTGTATTTAATGGAATTTCTCTAATACCATACAAAGCATACATAACATGGCATTTAATCGAATTTCTCTAATATCATACAAAGCATCCATAACATTGTATTTAATGGAATTTCTCTATTATCATACAAAGCATCCTTAACATTGTATTTAATAGAATTTCTCTAATATACAAAGCATCCATAACATTGTATTTAATGGAATTTCTCTATTATCATACAAAGCATCCTTAACATTGTATTTAATAGAATTTCTCTAATATACAAAGCATCCATAACATTGTATTTAATAGAATTTCTCTAATATCATACAAAGTATCCATAACATTGTATTTAATGGAATTTCTCTAATACCATACAAAGCATACATAACAGTGCATTTAATGGAATTTCTCTATACCCCTGTACGAAATACAGTCTTCCCATTTCAATGCAAACTACTAATTTAACTGTTTCATAACATATCCTAGAGCCGCACGATCTCTTCCTTGTGTAAGCCCCTACAACGCTTTCCATGTCAATTCTTCCATCACCTGTCCTTTGATTTCTCCATCAAAATGATACTAATATAATTTTACAGGTATTGGGGACATATTTTCGGACCATCGTGATATATCAGAACAGTGTAGAATAATACATTTAATTCTGTCTTCGGATGTTTGAGGAAAGCACTGAAAATTGTTAAAAGGTGTAGTTCGGCATGTTGGATGCTATGATTTTTTTTCCAGAGTATATTTAGTTTTATGCTTTTGGAAAGTTGTATTAGTTAAGGTTTTTGTTTATATAGCTGCATTTACAGGTTTAATTATGAATATTGATATGCTGAAGATATTATATGACATGGTTTTAAGTGTTCTAGTTTAGATGTGTTTTCTGGTTCTAAAGATTTATAAGTAGAGTTTAATGTACTTTTGTTGGACCATATTCAAGGGCTTGTAATGTTGGTAACTGTATATGTTGTGGTCAATAAACTTTTATCTATCCACAATTCTCACGGCTTCCTCTATCGCCTTAAACTTATACAAAGGAACAAAGACTCCTTTCACCTATTCCTTCAAAACCTTTCCCTCGTCCAGATAAACCAGAACACATTCACATTTTCGCATCCATTCGCAGTATCTCACTTCAACCTCTTCATTGCCGATTCTCACCTTCTCAACAGCCGCTTTCACGACAGTCTCAAACATGAACTAATAACCCCTTCCACTCTTGCATTGTCTGGCCCTGCCTTTCCTTCCCTAGATATTTAACACTTTTTCTTTGAAGTATTTGCCCATATTTCATCTCACGTTTTTACCATCCCTCACCTTTTTCACCCAATTTGTCCTTAATTACCTTTTTAATCGATCCCTGACACACGCACACACATATATATTGCAGGCATATAAATATTTCGCCTTTTCAAATATTTTATTTTCTGTCTTTTCTTGTACATAAGAGAGAGAGAGAGAGAGAGAGAGAGAGAGAGAGAGAGAGAGAGAGAGAGAGAGAGAGAGCAAATCCCTTCTACAGACTACTAATGTTTATTTATTTAAGGGCAAATAAAAACAGAAAACATCGTTAAAAGAAAACGGAAACCGACTTGAGAGTTAGGGTAATAATGTATGACGACGACTTCCACTTCTACTACTGACTGTAGATTCAGTACTCATTACTCTCTGTCTAGTATTACGCTTTTGCTTGCATATCATCACTTTCTTATTGTTTAGGGGTAAAGAATTTAATGGTTCATATATATCTATTATATCTTAGATATATATATAATATATATGATATTAATATATATCTATATCTATATATATATATATATATATATATATATATATATTGAACAAATTGCTTAATAAGATTTGAACTTTATAGACAAGACTTCATATGATTACTAGTACTTAAAGCTTCAAGAATCTTTCTGTTACAATGCGTAATTTTACTTTGCGGTCCCCCGTCTTTGGTAGGTGAATCCAGAGGTCCACACAAGCCCAACCACTCTTATGCGTCGCCTTTATGCGAGAGCCTTTGCTGGCATAAAGCCGTCTAAATCTAAACTATCCAACCACCTACTCGGCGAAATTATATCAATGCTGAGGCTCTTTCAGCTCTGAGACCGAATATGATTCATGTACGAACAATGCAAAAGAAATAATCACACTGCAGCAGCAAAAAAAAAAAAAAAAAAAAAAAAAACAGCAGCAACAGCAAAATGCCAACTCGCGCGAGGGAAGTTCGTAGCATCTCCTTGTCCCTATTTTCGCGACTCCATTGACCCTGTGGGCCTTCCCCTACCCAGGACCTGGACCCACCTAGATCACTGCCGCTCGTACCCGAGCTCTCCTCTTAGTGCCTTCCCAAAATCGTTTTCATTTGGTTTTTAAGTTTCATTGTATGACCCACTACCAAGACGAAAACTGACATTTTAAACAAGCCAAAGTGAATGGGGCCTAGCATCAAATGGAGTAGACACCTTCTTCAATCAGGAAGGGTATGCAGCTCAGCAGGATAACTTGGGAATGAATCACAACTTACTCCTCTCACTCTGTTGGCTGATTGGGGTGCATTTTAAGACACTGCAGATTCCCAGGGTCTATTGTATGCTTTGAAGTTTTGGGATGCGGCCCATGCTGCACTTATGATATCTGGCATTTATTAGTCGTCACCAATCTAAGAACAAATGACACTTCACTTCACCGATCGGGAGACCAGTGGCGAGAAAAACTTGTTACTTGCTGCCTTGCATTTATTGGTGGTTATCATACAATGACAGGTTGGAAGAATCATTACTCAACTTCATTCTCTCGTAAACTGGCGGTGCAGCGAACGCGCCACTTTTGGTCGTGGTTCTTTATATGAAAAATTAAGTATATCTTAGTTTTAACAGACCACTGAGCTTATTAACAGCTCTCCTAGGGCTGGCCCGAAGGATTAGATATCTTTTATGTGGCTAGGAACCAATTGGTTACCTAGCAACGGGAACTACAGCTTATTGTAAATATATATGAAACATCACACACTGTACAAGGCAAGTGCACGCTGACAGACAGTCAAACGGAACAGCAATACGATTTCCCTTCATGCACATGAACAGTAGTCTACCTTCATTCCAGGTTGGACAGAAATCATCTCACTGGGTAGGATGAGTTGTGGTGTCAAGGCGTTTCACAAGGTGGACAATCAAACGAACAAAAAGAACGAAAGGGTATAGCTCCCGTCGCCATCTTAGTTTGTAGTTGGGGTACTAATCAGAAATCTGCAATAGTTACTTGCTGCTAGAGAGATTCTGTATTAGTTAGCTGCAGCATACAAATTCATGATGCTATGAACTGTTAAACTTTTCAACGCTTACAAAATAATTTCAATACTACAAATGTATTATTTACAGGAATCACCAACAAAATCAGCTCACTTGATGTATTTTTAAAAAGACGAGCAATGACAGTTGCACTACTCTCTTACGAGGAACAAATTCTTGCAATCTCCTGGTAACTATAAGTTATCAAGAAACGCTAAGAATTTCATTCTCACAGTTGATGCCCACAAATTCTCTTAATATACATTAGTCTCTGTGACTGACATCTGATAAAGGTCATCTTTTCATAAAATGAATGAAGTGAGCCGATTTTATTAGTGATTTCAAGACTCGAATGGTATAGAGAAAATATAATATATCAAAGGTCCAGCTAATATGGAAAAAATGTCCCCTAATGACTGGCATGAACCGAAATCTAAGCGAACCCATTTCCTCTAATCAAGACACAATCTCTCAGGCTTCCGCCAGGAAAGTGGGCAAACTTTACCCACGTGACGAAGGAGACTTGTGGAGACTTCGGCGCTCGGGGAGGTGCTAATGACTTCCCAGGAAAGGAAGGAGGGAGAGGAAGAAGGGAGGGAGGGAGGGAGGGAGGGAGGGAGTGCGATAAGAAAAGGGTGGGAATGAAACAAGGGTTAAAATCGGGCAATGATACCTGGGAAAGACAATAATAACTACTAATATTCCTCTCGTCGTTTCCGACGCCTTCAGGCTGCTGTTTCACGATTGTTATATTTTCTTGTATTTCAGTCATATTCGCATGCCTGTGCTTTGGTGATACAACAACTGAGGTATTGAATATGTTTTATTAATCATCTCGGCATTCCTACCCACACACACAACCTGGGTATTTTTTTGACAGCGTCGGGCATTCATGCATTTAATGATGAGTATGCTGTTGAGACAGTGGGCATCATCATCAAACCGATATCTTTTAATGAATATTATATTCTTATGAAATAAACTGGTGTATTATTGTCGAGCTGACAATTATTAAAGAAAACAAGATTGCAATAAGGAAGCTGTTTATGTCCTTTTCATTGTCACACTTTGTGGGAAGCAGAAATTCTCGACAATAAATCTGACGTGAAGATTTAATTGTCTGTAGACGTCGATGACCCTATGATTGAAGCTCCAGTTTATAATAAACCCATAACGCTTCCTTACCCGTCTTCTATTTTAAGTTTTATTTATACTCAGGGCATTCTGTTCCTTGAAAGCTTCTTCGTCATATTCATCACATATCTGTTAGTTTAGGAATGCTATGTGGAAGTTGCAATAATAAGAATTATAGTAATCAGCATGTACAGCAACACTAGGACATCTCGAATAAAAAAAACAAAATATGGGGAAAAAAATCAAGCAGAATACTTGTACGTAATCTTCAATGCTGACATAGGAGTTACCTGTTACACAGCAAAATGAAATCACGGCTCAAACATTAGGAATAACGTAACCTTTGTAATCTTAAGTCGAAGTAAAGCTTCCATGTAGGTCCGTTTATCTGTGCTGTTTAAAATACACCAGTGATGATTTATTGGCTGAACGGTACAGCAAAAGATAGTTGCATAGTTTATTCTTTTGATCAGAATCTGCATATCTGTAAATAATTCATTTACATACCTCTAAATGAACATGAAAAGAGGACATTCAGAAACCGCTGTTGAGAGAGCAGCTAACTCTCTTTTAAGCGACCGTGCATTACTGGCTTATCGGGGAGTGTTGAAAAGTTCCCAAAATGCTATAGGGCTTTCATGAGCAACTTGTGTAGATGACAATTGTCTCGTTCCAAGTGAGTCAGTTTTACCTAATGTTTGTTGTTCCTGCTCATTAGTCAAGTTTTGGAAGACTTGCAAATTCCAACGCAAGAAGCTCTATCAAGATTTCGTTTTTTTACAGCATCAGTTATTCATGGTACTAAATGTTAACCCCCCATAATAAAATTGCGAAAAACATAGTGGGTAATTATGTCATAACATCTCAAAAGAAAGAGATTATTCTTCAACAATGTACGTGAAGTAAGTCACTATTCAGTAATGAATAGGAAATAACGAATTATTCTTCAAAATAATTTAAGTAGGAAATTCTTCTTGTTTCTTCAGCATTGGATAGAGAACCCCCAATCTTAAACAACAATGAATGAGAAACAAGACATTCTTGGCAGTATCTCATACTTCTCGGACATAAACACAGGGCATGAGGGTGGCGCCTTCCGCTTGTGGTTCACCTGTCAGAAGTGATTCACACCTGACGAATTCACTTAGGCCTAAGCCGTCCAAAAGCACTTCCTTCGCTTCAGGTATTTTGGTGACCACTTCCTCACGAATAACAGCGTCAGGAAGTAACGCTGGAAGGGGAATATCTCAAGACCATTAAAGGGAACTAAGGCAGAAGGATCATTACCATATCGTTTAACCAGGACTCCTTCCTTCCTCATTTGCCCTACGTCAGGATAAACAGGATTAAAGGCGGAGTGATCTTGACCACTGGAGTGTGTCCTTCTCACGGTGACACAGGTCCTACTTCCACCTTCTCCTGCTCGTCATTTCCCCCTCCTCATTTCCTCGTCTCCGTCGCCCTCTTCCCGGTTCACAGGTTTTCTCTTATTTTTGTCCTTTCGTTAAGATTCATCGCAATGGTTTTCTTTTCCCTTTTCCATGTCCTTTTCAGGTCGTCTAACACCTTGTGAAGCATCACCAGCTTTCTCTTCTTAACTGTCCCTCTTTCAAATTGCTCATAAATACGTAGGTATCGTTCGACCAATATGACTGATTGACTTCCATGGGTATTTTCAAGCAATGGATTCTCTCTTTCATGTTCTCATCTTCCTCTTCACTTTCTTCACTCTTCGTCTTTACAAAGCCTCTTCCTCTATAAATTAGAAAAAAATTAAAGAGGTAGATAAGAGGTAACTGATTGATACGAAAAGTGGAAACCGCTGTTGAGAGAGAGAGAGTTAAGAAAGAAGTAAAAACTGCCATTATTCTCTTTTACAGGGATTAAAGACAGAAGGGCGTGGATAAGGCGGCTGCTTGCTTCCAGGCTGTTTCATTTTCTTAATACCTCAGCTGACGATGTTTCAGCCTTTCATGACAGGATCAAGTGATGAGCGCCAGACAGATAGAACTACGGCCTTTGCCATTGCAAGCTAGAGTCCTGTCACTGAGTTACGGCACTCGGGGAAAAAACTGCTAATTAATTCCAGGGCCATTTTTTAACCCTGTTGCAACCACCATAGTCGTCTAATTACCAGGCAGATAATTCAATCCTTAGCTAAGTCAAAAGAGACACAATGGATTTTTGACGGAGGTCGTCCTCTCCCACGTAACAATCGAATTTGTGCTACTAATCACAACATGGGACCACTATATATATATATATATATATATATATATATATATATATATATATATATATATATATATAATATATATATATATATATATGTGTATATTATAATTGTATATATTACATAAATATATATATTTTGAGTGGTGACATTGGATCTGTTGTATTGTATTAATGGAAGATTTCTCTTTTCCAATTGTTTTTCAGCGAGCTGTTGCATCTTAAACATCGCACGAAGAATTTTTATCGATAATGTTACTTTAATTACTGTTTACACTGGCAGAATAGGAAGTCATGGAAATACGAGAATTAAATGTGAAAAAACGTAATTTATCGTTTCATTCGTTTATATAAGCCAACCAAAAGAAGCAACATTGTACTGAATAACAGACTATCTGATAAGAACAACTTAAATTACAAGCTGTTTTTATCTAATTGAATTTGTACAATTCATCTACAAAAAGACACATGCTCTTATATGTAAAATCAACATTTAGTAAAGAATCAAGAACATACAAGTAAATACTGAGGGAATCTCATGATAACCCAGAACCTCTCTCCAGGAGGAAGGACGTGGGACAGGAGATCCCAAGGAAGGAGGGAAATGGAGGATTCGGGGAGGAAATGTCTTCAGGATACTTCCTAGAGAGGATATGCAAATAGGATAATGGTATGAGAGTTTGTGATTGCCTTCACTATGGTGGGAACGAAGACCGGGCATGAGGGTCGTGACCACGTCCTTCTTCAGACAGCTTTCAAAACAGTGGAACTGATGACAGCAGGCATACATGTAGTAGTAGCAGTAGTAGTAGTAGTAGTAGTAGTAGTAGTAGAAGTATTGGTAATCTCATGTTAGTGTATGATGCGTAAGATGAACGTGAATGACAGCTTAGACCAAGTGGTGTGGTAATTTCTTAGTCTTCCCAGTAATTCCTTGCATAGTGCATCTTTGGATCACCCATCTAAAGCTAGAAAATACATTTAATTAATCCATTCATGATTAAATGAAACAGAGAATAAACACTGAATTTATCTGATCTTTGTAATGTAGCACCGACTTATTCTCTGCTATCAAACCTTTCATGACGTCATACCTGTCTCAACGAATAGCAATATCAACAACAGGCATCATGTGATTGTCAAATGTTAGTAACTCAAGCGATAAAGGCGAAAAGAAACTATATTTCCGTAACGAACCATCTTAGGTGATGCAGTAAAAATCCGTTCTATTTGTGACATATTAAAAGTGTGTTGGTAAAAGAATTCCAATGCCTCTAGTTAGGTCAAGTTCAGGGTCTAGTTTTAGGAGCCTTCCGTCTCCTCCAAAGGGCAGCGACACTTCTCTTGCTTTCGCTGTTTCTGGTATGAGAACACTTTGGTCTAAGAACGTGAGCTGTGTTATTCAAGCTATTGAGAGGATATGTTTTTGAAGTTATGTCGCAAATTAAATAAGAAGCACCTCCAAGCGCCTTCAGGACGAACAAAATTCTTGGGTGAATTCTTGATCTTCTTTTACAGAACCATTGTTTTGCAATAAATCACGTACACATTTATGAAAAGACATTAAGTTATTCGGCAACTTTTAGTCATATCACATGTTAATGGGGTTGTTAATGTTTGGCTTGTAATACAAACACAAGTGCCACTCTCTCTCTCTCTCTCTCTCTCTGACTCACTCACTAAGCGTTTACGTGTGAGACCGAGGATCCTAATGAGCATTCAATATAAACAAAAGAAAGGCGATTTCCAAGGTAGTGTCCACCGAGGCGTGACGTCCAGGCAGATTTCCCACAACCTTAGGAAACTCCTTGTTCCTCCTTCCCTGCATCATTACCAGATCCGCTCTGGTCCCCAGGAAGCACTTAAAAGGGATAACGAGAGAGAGAGAGAGAGAGAGAGAGAGAGGAGAGAGAGAGAGAGAGTGGTGGACGGAAGTCGCTTATTAGAGGTGGAAAATCGAAATTTGAGAGAGGAACAACATACATCTGACATAGGAGGGTAAGAATATCTGGTATGGAACTACTCTAGTCCCAAGTTTGAACAAATGAGGAGCAAGGCGCGACCGGCTATGGGTCACAATGAGGCTCAAAGGCCAACAGAGCAAGAATGAATCGAAGATAAGAAACCGGCAGAGAAAAGACGGTCTGTGTTTTGGTACAACTTTACTAAAATGAAAGTCAATCCTTTCTCTCGTGCAGTTTCGCGATGGCTCGCCCCATGCAACGCTACCCTTCCAGCTCGGCCGATCAATAGGGCAAGTTTCCTGGAGGATTTCGGATTAAGTTAATTGAAACAACACCTCATCATAACCTGGCCAGAGGTTTTATCATTATAATTTCAGAGCGTGGAAAAACGAATGCCAGTTTCTCCTTGTAAGTGTCATATTGATTACAACCACCATAATTATATACGAATACGAAATTCATGGAATTCTTTTTTTGCTGGTCACGCAATGGTCAGCAGAGACAACACGGCCAAGATAAGAAGTCCGAAGACATGACATGAATAACGTGACATCGCATTACACGAATAGCAACATTCCACCCAACGAATTACGAAATTACGGATAAGCAATAGTGAATTATGTGCAATCAGTGTCAAAGGTTTATTTATGGAGAAGACGCAATTCGTGACTACAAAAGTGACCGGTGGTCTTTGGTTGCGGCTGGGTTGGTTGGTTGCGCTGTCTGCGTTTGCTGAAGCGCTGAAATAACTCCGTTTATTACTATTAATAATCAATATAAGGAATATCCCTAATAATAGATTTATTATTGAAATATATCTAACATCATATAGCGTATTGTTCAGTGACAGTTGAGCTGTGTAAAACGCTTATTATACATAATAAAAAAATGTTTGAGGTAATTATTGCTATCAGTACTAAACTGAACATAACTCGGAAAATTCATAAACTTTCTGAGTGATCCTCCGCAGATGAGAATGCCTAGTATAGGCATAAAGAAATAGACCGATAGATAAATAAATGAATAAATACAAATAACGAAAAGCAAATATCATTATAAGCACAGGAGTTTGTGAAAATGGAAAATATACAAAGAAACATAATGCTCAAAGAAACTTTCCAACCTCTTTTAATTTTAGGAGGAAAGAGGTCTGTAACACTTTGAAGAGGGAGACATCTGAGTCCAATGGCCTTTATGAACTTAGCAGCAATTACTCGCATTGATTCACAGCGTCAGCCGTTTCTCAGTAATTGTGATGCATGAAAGGAGTTACGTTACAGAGAACCGTTCTCCTTAAATGCCGATTATGTTGTCATTCACTCCGGTATAATTCTAATGTTTCCCGACACTTCTGCACTGCGACCGGAATTAGAATTTGCTTGATATAATTATTACTGCTATGACTAGTACCATACAACGCGTCGACATAACCCTTTAGAACAGGACACGAAGATCAATAACTAGCAAAGGAAGCTTCCAAAGAATATCCAGTTGGAAAAGAGAAAAGAGGAAGAAAAATTATTATAACAAGATAAATTTTAAGAGGCACATGACTTTCTTGCAAGACCTACCTCGATTTTGGGCAGTCATGACCATTTCCTTTCCTTCATCATGGGAATAGATAATAGAAAGATAATGCAAAGTGATTTTTATAGATATGGACCGAAACTGCCTATTCATTCATCCATGAAAGCAATATCATAGTTAAAGATCTTTTCGATAAATATAGGAAGAACTGCCGACATATGATTAACGATCTTTTCGATAAATATGGGAATAACTGCTGAGATATGATTAACTGTCGTGGACGCTACACATACAGTCACACACACACACATAATATATATATATATATATATATATATATATATATATATATATATATATATATATATATATGTATATATATATCTTCACTCTTTAGGTATGAGTCTCTCAGTTGCAAAAGTTTTTTTGGAATAAAGATTCCGGGCTATAGTCATTCTTTGCCACGGTTGCGATACACCACAGTCGACTAAATACCAGCAGTCGAACCTGGGATCTTTTGCTGTTGAGTCAAACCTTAACAGTTGGCAGACCTGGACATTCACAAAGCAAAAAAAAAAAAAAAAAAAAAAACAAAAAAAAAACGACATTCATCAGTTACAAATTCCAGAGTAAGAAGGAATTAGAAGTAAGTATCAGCAGTGGTGTGTAATCTTATGAAGACGAAGTCGACCGTATAATAGACAGGAAGGCTTTTGAAATCTTCAGTTTGTTAAGTGAGTGGTTCTGGAAAAAGAATAAACGAAATAGATTAATTCATGTAACCAGCTCCTCGTTATGTGGCCAACGATCAGGTAAAGTAAGATTGAAATCGATAATTAATGTTATTAGGAATGAAAGTACTCACAGACATTAATCAAAATGCTAAAAATAAATGGAATGAAGAAAACTCGTTAGAAGTTTCGACCGTAATGCACATCATCCGATTCTGTCAAGTATTTTTTTGTATTCTGAATGTAATTATGTTAAAGTTGTAAAATATTGTATCAAAAAATCGCCGTCATCGTTGGTAGCAGCTTCAACTATTATTTCAAAAATTCCCTTTATTTATGACGACAAATAAACAAGAATATAAGACCGAAAACAAAACCGGATGCGATGTGATGAAAATAACATAATATATACTTAACCATTCAAACAGACGCTAATTGTTAATGCTAACACGCACAGTCCCCTCCTCTGGAAGACGACTGGCTTAAAAAACCCAGAAATGTTTGTAGATGAGTAGAGCAAAGGACAAAGAAACCCATTTTCTAATCAACGCATGAAGAGTACTTAAGTTTCTTCAAGCCCTTTTAGGTCAGGGTTGTGTCGTAATCAGTGCCCAGAGAAAGAAATGTTTTTGTCACTAAGGATTGTTCCACTTTGCCAGGTAGTTCATAAAGGTAAGTATTCTCCATTTTTATATATATTGTCACAAACAATGAATAGCTTGCTCCAAGGTATATAGAATAAGGGAGCCCATTCTATATAACTTGGCTTGCTCAGCGACACAACAGCTTCTCATTTGTATGTATTTCGATATATTTTATTTTATTATTAATTAATTTATTATATTATTATTTATTTTATTATTAACTTATGATTATTATTATTATTATTACTATTATTATTATTATTATTATTATTATATATTATTATATTATTATTATTATTATTATTTTTTTATTTTTTTTTTTTGCTCTATCACAGTCCTCCAATTCGACTGGGTGGTATTTATAGTGTGGGGTTCCGGGTTGCATCCTGCCTCCTTAGGAGTCCATCAATTTTCTTACTATGTGTGCCGTTTCTAGGATCACACTCTTCTGCATGAGGCCCGGAGCTACTTCAGCGTCTAGTTTTTCTAGATTCCTTTTCAGGGATCTTGGTATCGTGCCTAGTGCTCCTATGATTATGGGTACGATTTCCACTGGCATATCCCATATCCTTCTTATTTCTATTTTCAGATCTTGATACTTATCCATTTTTTCCCTCTCTTTCTCTTCAACTCTTGTGTCCCATGGTATTGCGACATCAATGAGTGATACTTTCTTCTATCCGTTCTGATACCATAGTCCAGAGGATCTTTGCTTTATCGTTTTCTATCACTCCCTCAGGTTGGTGCCTCGTACAACTTATTACTGCAAGGTAGCTGATGTTTCTTGCACAGGCTCCAGTGGAGGGCTTTTGCAACTGAATCATGCCTCTTTTTGTACTGGTTCTGTGCAAGTGCCGGGCATTCACTTGCTATGTGGTTTATGGTTTCATTTTTCGTATTGCACTTCCTACATATGGGAGAGATGTTATTTCCATCTATCGTTCTTTGTACATATCTGGTCTTAGGGCCTGATCTTGTGCCGCTGTTATCATTCCTTCAGTTTCCTTCTTAAGCTATCCCCTCTGTAGCCATTGCCATGTGTCATCACTGGCTAGTTCTTTAGTCTGTCTCATGTATTGTCCGTGCATTGGTTTGTTGTGCCAGTCCTCTGTTCTGTCTGTCATTCTCCTGTCTCTGTATATTTCTGGGTCTTCGTCTACTTTTATTAGTCCTTCTTCCAATGCACTCTTTAGCCACTCCTCTTCACTGGTTTTTGCAGATATTGCCCCAGTGCTCTGTTTTCGGTGTTGACGCAGTCCTCTATACTTAGTAGTCCTCTCCCTCCTTCCTTTCGTGTTATGTATAGTCTGTCCGTATTTGCTCTTGGGTGTAGTGCTTTGTGTATTGTCATATGTTTCCTGGTTTTCTGATCTATGCTGCGGAGTTCTGCCTTCGTCCATTCCACTATTCCTGCGCTGTATCTAATTACTGGCACTGCCCATGTGTTTATGGCTTTATCATATTTCCGGCGTTGAGTTTTGACTTGAGTATCGCCTTGAGTCTCTGCATATATTCTTTCCTGATCGTGTCCTTCATCTCTTGGTGTTTTATATCCCCTCCTTCCATTATTCCCAGGTATTTGTATCCTGTCTCATCTATGTGTTTGATGTTGCTCCCATCTGGTAGCTTTATCCCTTCAGTTCTCGTTACTTTGCCTTTTTGTATGTTGACTAAGGCGCATTTTTCTATTCCAAACTCCATCCTGATGTCCCCAGATACAATCCTTACAGTCTGGATTAGGGTATCTATTTCCTTGATGCTCTTACCATACAGCTTGATGTCGTCCATGAACATCAGATGGTTGATTCTGTTGCCTCTTTTCTTGAGTTGGTACCCGGCATCCATCTTCTGGCATCCATACTTTTGTCATGGGAATCATGGCTACTACGAAGAGTAGTGGGGACAGTGAGTCGCCCTGGAAGATCCCTCTCCTGATATTAACCTCTGCTAGTCTTATTCCATGCCATGCTTAGGTTGGTTTTCCTTCTCCTACTGTTCTTCATTACCATTTTGTCTATCAGGAGCTGGTCTTTTGTGCCCCTACACTTCCTTCTGCAGCCTTTCTGTTGGTGGGGGATGGTGTTTGTCTCCTCTAGGTAATTGTATAGCCTTTCACTGATGATACCTGTTAGTAACTTCCACATTATTGGTAGGCAGGTGATAGGCCTGTAGTTACTGGCTATATTTCCCTTACTCTTGTCTTTTTGTACTAAGGATGTTCTTCCTGTGGTCATCCATTTGGGTGCTTGGTGATTTGAGATACAATGCTGGAGTTGTTCTGCTATTCGTGGGTGTAGGGCCTTGAAGTTTTTGAGCCAGTATCCATAGACTTCATCAGGACCTGGGGCTTTCCAGTTTGGTATTTTCTTTAGTTGGTGTCTGACTGTGTCTGTCGTGATCTCTGTGAATCTTTGTTTTATTCTCTCTGTTTCTTCTTCCTTGACTTCCTGGAGCCATGTTGCATGTTTGTTGTGTGATACCGGATTACTCCATATGTTTTCCCAGAGTCTCTTACTTGGTTCGGCTTCAGGAATTTCTGGGTGGTAGTCTTCCCCTCTTAGTTGGCTGTATAGTCTTTTCTGGTTGGTTCCGAATAGTTTGTTCTGTTGGTATCCCTTATTCCTGTTCATGTACCGTTGGATCTTATGTGCTTTGGCCTTAAGCCTCTGTTTTACATCTTCTATTGTGTTGTTTAGTCCCCTCTCTTGTACTTTGTATTTCTCGTTGAGTTCCTCCCTTGTTTTCTTGCTTCTTAGCCTTTTTTCTGCCATCTCTTTCAGTTTACTCAAGTCAGATCTCATCACCATGATTTGCTTTTCCAGGCGCCTTTTCCAAGGAGGTTGACGGTTTTTTGTTGTTTTGGTTTCTGTTGGGTTGGTTGTGCTGGTGGTGTTGGTGTTCGAATCCCCATCAGTTCTGCTACTAATCTTGCTCCTGCATATACCAAGTCATTTGTTTCTGTGATACTGGTGGTGTGTATTATGCCCATTATTTCATTGACCTCACTTGTTTTCTCCCTTAATTTCTTGGTGTTGTAGGCTTTCATGGAGGGGATCTTTGTTCTCTCTGTATCTGGCTCCATCCATTCCGTCCTCTCTGTTACTTCGTCGGTGTTTCTTCGTGTGTCGTTGTTTGATACCTCATCCTCCCTGTCGTCTTCTGTGGCATCGTCTCTCAGTTCGTCTTCGTGTAATTCGTTGTCGTGTGACAATTCCCTTTCCAGTTCTTCTCTTTCTGTTGGGGAGAGCCAGTTCTTTTTCTTTATGTTCCTTACTTGGTCTGCCAGCCTCTGCTCTGTTTGGGGGGTGTTATTCCTCTCATTCCAGATGTTGATCAATCTTCTTCTATATCCTCTCTCCGTATTTTTATTATTATTATTATTATTATTATTATTATTATCATTATTATTATTATTATTATTATTATTATTATTATTATTATTATTCAGAAGATGAAACCAATTCATATGGGACAAGCCCACCAAAGGGGCCACTGACTTGAAATTCAAACTTCCAAAGAATATGTTGTTCATTAGGAAGAAGTAAGACGAGGTAAAGTGAAACACAGAAAGAAGAGATCACACTTATTAAAAAAGGAAAAAAATATTAACAAATGGATAAAAATGTATTAAAATATAAGGAGAATGGTATTAGGTAGCAATGCATTGCATTTTCTCTTGAACTTCCGAAGTTCCAATTGGACGACATCCTCTGTGAGGCTGTTCCACAGTCCAACGGTGTGAGGAATAAAGGACCTCTGGAACTGAATGTTCGACAGCGAGGCACATTTACTGCATATTAGTGCTGCTGTTCAGGGAATCATTTAGTTTACATACATTTTGGTGCAAAGAATGACGCTGAATGTACTACGACCCTTTTTCACCACAACTCAGGAAGAATAATCCGCCTAAACCTGGTGGCAGCCTTTTTTTTTATCGTCCCTTGCGCTCCTGTGCTATGCTATTACGTAAAACCACCCAGTTAATCAACTATGGCAGCAATGTTGATGTCATTGACTCAAGCAACTGAAATCCGAGTCTGCCCAACTGGCGTCAAGGACATAAGAAATTCAGATCAGAAACAAAAGCGAGTGATCAAAATACCTTACAATGACTCCAAACCTTCCGTGCTAAAGCGTCGGCATTAATATTATGTTCACTGTGGTTTAGAAAGTCTTATCCGGGCAAAAAGTACTATTTTTGTCCGTGATTCATTCAAACTTTTGCGTTCGCTGCATCAGGAGTATGAACAGCGACGTTCCTCAATCCTTGACCGCTGTACCGTTGCGTGGGGTACATAAATTACCATTGGTACCGGAAGCGATGAAGAAATGTTAATGGAGATCGTTAAAAAGTTTCCTAGAGCCTGTAATTGTTTGTGAGAAGTATGTGATAATTACTGTTGGCGCTACAATAGAGGGAAAGAAAGTTACATGAATGTCTTTGACTTGTTCGAATTTGAGCTAATTTGCGACGTAGAACAAGAAGCAATTTTAACAAGGATGAATCAGGCATGAAAAAGTAATGCATAGCTTTCAGTATCTAGCGAAAATGAATTTAACGTCGTTAGATATTTTGTGTATTTAGCAAACGCAAGGATGACGCCCTTTTCTTAACTTTGTTCCATTTCAAAACAGAAACAGTAGGAATAAAGAGAGCTCGATCTAGATCAACTATGGAAGCTCTCCCAAGGAACAAATTGCACAGCTGCTACAGTAATCAACAGGTTATAGCAGTTCCTAAAGTACCAATTCAAGAACCGGTTCTCCTCTACGAATGACTTTCTGTGGACGGCAAACGTTCGCTCACATTTGAACCATCGTCATGGATCTGCTTCCTTCGGATAGATGGAAATGAGATGAAATCAGAAGTATCTGATAGCAGAGCGTTCTTTTCGGAAATAGATAACTGAAACGTTTCTGTCGGTTGGTGAAATTTACACGTCTCCTTTGATAACTGGTATTCAAATCATATTTGTAAAAGTGAGAAATGAATTATTGTCTTGACGTCTGATACGCTATTGTTCTGTTTTGACACTAGACATTGCTTATGTCATTTTAGTTCAAAGGCCAGAATGATCTGGATATACTACAATTCACGAAGAATTTTTTTCTTTAGCACACTTCTTGCGTAGTTAGTTCATTACTTTTGATAATATGCAGTCTCAAGCATGCTTGCATACCATTTAAATAAATGTCAAGTTAATGTCACTTGTCTATCTGTATCTGCTGTGATTCATATTTCTCAAAAGGTCAACCTACCTACGTATCTATCCCTGCCAATTCTGTGATATATGTGCTCTCTCTCTCTCTCTCTCTCTCTCTCTCTCTCTCTCTCTCTCTCTTCTCCGTTTTATGCAAATGATATCTATCTATCTATCTGTCTATCAATCTGTTCATCAAATTATTGGCACCAGAAAGAAAGAAAACACCTAAATCTAAGTTGCAATGATGCATCGCTGGAAGTGTCAGAGGGCAAAATAAAAGGGTAATTACCTCTATTGACATCGCAGATAACAGCAACTTGGTTGACAGTTGTAACTACTATTCGGTTGTTTTCGCGGTCATATAACGTTGTAAATCAATCTACGTAAAAAAAAAGAAGGGAAAAAAATGACCATTCAACCTGCTTATTCATGATGCGCAGTTTGGTGTCCCTTGGCAATATTATCAATATCGTGCTTCGCTTGTGAAACTCCCGGTCCACTCCAAAGCAGAGGAGGCAGGGGGTTCCAGGGCTTCTCTTTCATCATCCTCCCACCAGGTCCCCCCCGAAGTTCCTCCTCCAGACAGGTGTAAATAACTGTTATTTCTCCGGTCTGCTGCTTCTCTTTCCTGTCTCTCAACGCCTCCTCCTCCTCCTCTTCCACCTCCGCCAGTGTTTTCGATGTTCCTCCTCCTCCTCTTTCGGTAAACTTACTTCTCTTTCTGAATGTCCCAGTCGGCTTCCCCTTTCACAACACGCAAAACGTCCCGTTCTATGCTTGTATATATCGTAATTTTACTCACATCCATAAAAACGCCAACATATAAAAGTAAGTACTATATTTCCGACACTGCCGTCTCTCTCTTCAAGTAGGTAATGAATGAGAAAAGGTACAGAAAAGGCGGTGTATTTATACCAAGAGATCTATCCACAGGTAGCTGTTTCACTAGGTCATCCTAGCTGATAAATTCTCTTTAACTATCCAGGGTTAATTTTCCTAAGCGTTGGTTGAAGGAAGATTTTATCTGTGATATATATATATATATATTATATAGTATATATAAATATATATGTATATAGATATAATATGTATGTATGTATGTATAACTGAATCACGAAAGTTAGGAACGTGATAAATCCATAAATAAAGGTATATTTCACGAGGGAAAATAAACAACGGAGTATCCGCGAGATCTTTCGACGTTCATTACTTAGCAGAAGAACTGCTAAGTAAAGGACGTTTGAACGTCGAAAGATCTCGCGGATACTCCATTGTTTATTTTCCCTCGTGGCATATACCAGACAGAGGAGAGACAGAGATAGACGGACAGACAGACGAACAGAGAGAGAGAGAGAGAGAGAGAGAGAGAGAGAGAGAGAGAGAGAGAAATCAAAATATACCTGCAGATATACATTTAGGCCCCGTAATAAATTTCATCCACGTTAAGCCATAATTCCCTAATAAGATAAGACCACAACTTACACGACATTAGCCGCGCGTCAAACAACATAACCAGTTCGTCAAACAGCCCCACTCACGTATACCGGCACCAGGCGCCTCTAATTTACATGGATTCTCGTGTCTGTCGCCTCCTGGAAATCCGTCCTCTTCTAACCCTTAATGCCGTCAGTGCATCTCATCCGGTGCACTGTAGGTACTCTACCTCCTTTCATTTTCTCGTTCTTCCACCTTACTTTCCACCCTCTCCTGACACTTGATTCATAGTGCAACTGCGAGGTTTTCCTCCTGTTACACCTTCCTAACATTTACTGTCAATTTCCGTTTCAGCGCTGAATGACCTCATTGTCTGAATGACCTCATTGTCCCCAGTACATGGCTTTTGACCAAAATTATATCTATTCAATTCAGTTCAATTCCTCCGTCTAAACACTTCCGGATTATAAGCTCTTCATCAAGCAGCCGTCATCAGTTCTCACTTGATCAGATCATCTCGAGACGTTCTAATCCTTCCTTTCACGTAAGTTTGCCTCTTCACCGTTTATTCTTTGTACGAGGATCTCCGTATTCATTACTACTTAACCCTTTCTGTTGGTGACAGTTTATCTGAACAGCTTCAACATTTTTTATTTGCATTCGGTATCTAATAAGAACAACTGGCTCAACAATCACTACGTACATGTCCTTATATTTATATGTGTGTTTGTGCGTACGTACATGATTATATGTAAAGAGATATTCTTTTTTCCGTTGCAATTATTCTTTGCCTACTTTTTTTTTATTCAATTATCAGTCTATTTGACAGGCTTCTATCACTGGTTGAAATGACACGTTTTCTTTACCACGAACCTTTAAACGACAACCTAGTGAATTTAATTATTTCAACCACCTTTAAAGATGTATGATCTTTTTATCTCATTATGAAGCAATTAGAAAAGATCATTTAAATTTTTCTTGTTGATAAATACTTCTCTACGAACGCCAGAGTGAGACGTTAATGACCCATCCACGTGTAAACAAACTTCGCTGTTTTAAATAGACACAACAGCTCGCCAGATGGATGATTTCCATAGCTGAAACTACAGTTACGGGAGAGTGAAATGATGACATGGAAAAACTGTAAAACGGTTCTCTCTCTCTCTCTCTCTCTCTCTCTCTCTCTCTCTCTCTCTCTCTCTCTCTCTCAGCATGTAATAGCTGTCTTTCAATCAACTGCCTGTATTAACATTCCTAAATGATCCCATAAAACAAACCGGCAGTCAGCGATCAAATGGAGCCAGGCCGAGATAGAAGAGTCAATGCACACAGCCTTGGAAGAACAAGACGCTACAAATATGGCATTAGGATTAAGCTACGTTTTTCATTTGTTTACGTCTCTCTCTTCGAGGAGGGAAGCGACTTGTGACGAACAAAACATTACCAAGTAATAAAGTCGTTAAACTACGACGAGAAGTTTCTCTCTCTCTCTCTCTCTCTCTCTCTCTCTCTCTCCAAAATGAATACACAGCGTTCACTCACTCTCAGCTATTTGAGACATTCTCCCCATCCATATTATCAGCTGTAACTACCCAGACTTATATTATTATTAACATAACGCACACTTTCAGTGTCATTCTAAACAAGCAAAACCTCCAGACGCTTTCTCTTAACGAGAGGTATCAACAACGATGACGATGACAACAATCTGGCGAAAACCCCCTGAGTGCCAATCACAATCGTTGTTGTCTGCCATTTGTGCGGTATGATTAGGGCATATCACCCAGTCACCACTCGGGGCATTCCCACGGCACTTGGTCGAAGTGAGGCGGGGGCATGGTGGCACCATTACCATAACCGCTTCCATTGTTGTTGCATTACGGGGGGACAGTACTCTTTCGTGGGAGGTGGGGAGTTAGGGGGGGGAGGGGGAGGAGCTCATGCACGTCTGTCTGTATGTCTTTCCCCCATTGAATGGTCCAAGTGACGTTGTCGCTATTGCTACTGTTGAGATAACTGCGACCATACCGCATGCAATAACTGCCATTGTTCAGTTTTCAATCGCTTTTTATAGTTCAGCTGCTGAAATGGATCGTGTGGTTCTCACCCTGAATGACATTGCTGCGATGGAAGTTGGGCTTTCTGGTTTAAGTCAGTCAGTCAGTCACTCAGAGGACATTTCAGAGCTTCTAAGCTTGTAAGTTTTGTTAGAAGTTTCAGACATGTTTTAAGGGGATTGTGTCAACATATTTTCTGAAATTTATTTTTTGCAACGAGAAAGTATTGTACGGATGAAGACACTTCAGTACAAGTAAAAACAAAACTAGAATATAATTTAAATACAGAAAACGTTTAAATTAGGTATAAATCTCTCATAAATGACAGAACGCGGAGGCTTTAGTAGATTCGAACGGACGGACAATCTCTTTGCAGTCCCGCGGTGGCAATGGAATGGGGATAGGGGATGAGGAGGAGTTACTTGCTGTTATCACCATTCAATGTCACACGTCTTTCGATGATAATGTCGTTGTCAAGAGAGGACGCGTCAATGTCTGCGTTAATGGCAGAATTGATCATATCTGCAATGAGTATTCAGTCTGCATGATATCAAGTTTGGGGGGGAAGGGGTCTGAAGAGGGGTGGCGGGAAGGGCCCACAAAGAATCCTCACAGTCTAGGACTACATTTTCAAGAGCATTATCCCGCGCAAGTTCCCTTAAACTAGTCAGATAATCGCATTATATTCATCCTTGAGATATACTGTTGGTAGGTCGCCCTTGTTCGTATTTTGGCGATGTTATTGCCCATGTAACCACAGCACCATTTCTCCGAATCGCACAACCCACTCTGAGAAAGAAAAATTTCGGCTTTACCGTCATATCACGAAAAAAGGGTTCCACAATACTCGGTTTAATCTTTCACTCCAACGCAGTGCCTTTCCCAGCTACCTCATCCTTTGTACAGTAACGTGTAAAGAACTCCACTGTTGAAATTGACTGCATTGCTTACAATTAAAAGAACTTCATGAAAGTACGTTATCATTTTCTCTAACTCATGATTTTTAATTCTGTCTTATGATTTTTACCGGTCCGGAGCCAGGATAAAAGAACACATTAGTCTTACCTGCAGCTAGATTTTTACAAGCATTTGTACAACCTAGAAGTGGTAATCAGATGCCACTAATTTGTCCAGTCTTTAGGACATAGTTAGAAGAAGAAGAAGAAGAAAAAAAAAACAAATAAATAAAAAGAAAACGTTTGAATCGCCTCTTAAGGAAGGGAAGATTGTAAGTGAAATGGAAGAAAACGTTTTTCTAATTCTTTGTCAGTTACAACGACTGCTAAAGTTTGGACTACCAACAGTTTTTCACTGAGTTCCTGTCGCCATTTTATGATACAAGGAATTTTCTTTACGTATAATTCAGCAACCATCAAATATAAACAGGAAAGCAATGCAGTATCGAAATACATATAGCTTTGATTCACAAGATGAGAGAAAAAAACAAAGGTTTTTTTCTCTTATGCATTTTTAGCTACCTGTAAACTTTTCAATACTTATAATGGCAACCTATTTATCCATAAGAGACAAAACCACTGACTTACAAAGTGGCCGTTGTTCAATGTTCAAACAGGCTCTTAAAACTATAAACAGCAACAGTTTATAACAAACTTTCGCGAACAATATTATCGTAACATACCAGATAGCATAAAATTATATTCCCACAACCACTTAATGATTTCATGTCAAATCGAATGGAGAAAGAACATTTGAAATTGTATACTGTCTTGAGCGCTTTTAGTCCCACTGAAAGCTCTGTTACGAAGTTTATAATTGATCCAGGGAGCTGATTGCTTGTTCGTGACGCTTGTAATAGTATGTGCTGTAACCGCGAGGGAATATTATCACTTATTTTTTTCCATTTGCTTCTCAAAGGTGAAGTTACATTGGCCTAGGGAAATACAAGAAGATAAGTGGAAGGCGGTGCATGAATTTCTATCACTATTCTTGGAAGTGGGACGTTCTTCCCAGGCACTGATATAATAGTAGACAACAAGTAAAGTTACGAAAGTTTGGTCACTGTGTATTAGCAGCACTTCACTGTTGCCAACTTTATTATCTTTATTTAATCATTGTCTCCGGTCTAGTAGGTTGTATGGTTCCTTTATATTTTCTGCTCACAGATGCCCATCTGACAATATCACGCATACCGGTTGCGGTATGGTCCTATCCTTTCGTAGTAGCCTGGGAACCTCGTTGGACGAGTGGGTTACATTCCCGCCTACCGATTAGGTAATCCGAAGATCGATTCTCCGCTCTGCCAACGTGGAACCAAAGGAATGTATTTCTGGTGATTAGAAATTCATTTCTCGATATAATGTGGTTCTGTTCGGATCCCACAGCAAGCTGTAGGTCCCGTTGCTAAGTAACCAATTAGTTCCTAGCAACGTAAATGAATATCTAATCCTTCGACCCAGCTAGGAGAGCTGTTAATCAGCTCAGTGGTCTGGTCAAATATAGATAGATAACAACAACAACAACAAGCTTTCGTAGTAGCCAATGCAAACACCGAAAATTAGGTGAATGACCACACTAGCACAGGCCACTAGTACGGCATGCATAGCAGAATTTCCCTCCCAACCAACCGACGCTATTTGCATCATGTAGCTATGGTGTTAGAAACCTCAAACGATTGTAAAAATAATTCAGAAAGTGGGTAAGGATAGGGAAGAGAAGGATAAACGCTTTAAAGCACACTTGAGAAAGTAAATAGATTGAAACAGGGAATTTGGCTCGTGTAGGGAAGGAGTCGGGGCATGCGCAGTCCCTGTCTAAAAACATCTCACATACGATTTTGTGGCTAAAGACTTCAAAAAGACAGTTTTGCCTCCACGAGAGTCAAGGAATGCTGAAATTATGCAGTGATGAGATCATTCTCACCAAGGAGATGGGATTAGCCTTGAAATATCTAGCATAATGAACTTTGCCACTTCCAAGCTGAGGACAGAGCCTCCCAGCCTCAGTTGCGATGCAACATTAGCATATTAGAACAGCATGACCATTTCATAGTCCTTTATCAAGCTCAAGTGTTCTGTTTACCGCTGATGCTCCGAAAATGAGCTGCCGGTGCAATTTATGACTTCCCTAATTGACGCTTTATTTGGTTTCGCTTAATGACATTCATTTAATCATTGTAAAAAATGTTTGAACTTAAGAACCAATGAAATAATTATATGTTCTCTCTCTCTCTCCCTTTCTCTATATACACACACACACACACACACACATACATATATATAAATTTTAAAAAATAGTCTAATTTGAATACAATGTTTTTGGGAGTTTCGCCTTTCTTTTTATAATCTGATTTTTATTTAAAAAAGTATTTATATATATATATATATATATATATATATATACATATACATATATAGTATATACATATATTATTGAGAACATTGAAATGTTTGTTTAAACTTTTTATGTTACATTCATTGTCATCTTTTTAGGCGATTGTTTAAATACTTTTTGAAATAAAAATCAGTTATAAAAAGGAAGGCGAAACCCTAAAAAATATTGTATTCAAATTAGATTATATATATATATATATATATAATATATATATATATATATATATATATATATATTGTATATTATATAAATATATATATATAAATATATAATTATAGACTATTAATATATATATAATATAATGAATTTAGGATATTTGGCCTGGACTAATTTAATGGGACAGACAGGAATTATATGAGAGAGGAAGAGAGAAAGGATATCCCGTATCCTTGAGTGATTTCCATACCAACCAGATGGTCGCCAGTCAAACTCACGATTTGCATTCAATATTCCATTCCCAGCCATCCTTCACTACCAGCGAACCAACAAAGCTGCTTGGGTCATTGCTGAAAACGAGAGTGCCACCCTTAAAGGCAGAAGGGATACGGCTTTCCCAGGGGCAAGGAGACGTGAAAATAGTTTTATTTTGGACCTCACGAGAGTCCATCAGAGTTGAGGAAGGATATCAGACGTCAGAACCAATTGAATGACCGAAAACTGACGACCATTGAGGAACTCCTATTCCGCACACCTGAGTGCATGCTTGAGAGGAGCCTTTGAGCTGCCGCTCTCTCTCACTCTCTCTCTCTCTCTCTCTCTCACACGTGGGGTCCGCTCCTGTCGCTTCCATCTCTTCGGTTGGTGCGGTTGAGTGTGGTTGCTTGGTTGCCATCCACTGGGCGTCGCGCTCTCCGAATTACTATGGGATCTTTCTTAGACAGTGACCACCAATGGTTTTCGGGGGTCGTTATCTAATACTAATATTTCTTGGGAGGTCATTATCTTTATGATATTTGTAGTCTTTTGATAATATTTTTACCGAAATCTCCAACGGGTTTGTACAAAACCAGCCGTGGCGGGGGGTCACTTTCTAAGACAAATCCCTGCAGTGGTATCTATCACTCAGCCATATTTGATGTTAGACGCTTCGTTCCAATACTCGTCTTCTGGGATATTACCTCATTTTTCCATCGAAATTTGCTGAAGTAGTCGAAGTTGGCGGCAAACTTGGTGATAAGTTTGGAGACCAGATGACGGGATGATGCCAGAACTCTTCCTCGAGGGACACTTTAGGGTCGAGCGGTATTGACAGTTTCAGGAGATGAAAGACTGTCAACTGCCAAGAGTTTGTCGTTGTTCTTTACGAACAATGTAGAATATTATCGTTCCAGCATCACCATTTTTTGTCACCATTACAACATTAAAATTTTTACCGCGAACGAATTTTTGTGGTATTGCCTCTATAACTATTGTCTTCGTTATGTCCTGTTAAAGAGGATATTCATTCAAAATAAACAAGTAAATAAATAAATGAATAAATGATAATAATAATAATAATAACTAATAATAATATAATAATCAATAATAACTAATAATAATATAATAATAATAATATAATAATTATTATTATTATTATTATTATTATTATTATTATTATTATTATTATTTTATTATTATATTTTTTTTTTTTTTTTTTTTTTTTTGCTCTATCACAGTCCTCCAATTCGACTGGGTGGTATTTATAGTGTGGGGTTCCGGGTTGCATCCTGCCTCCTTAGGAGTCCATCACTCTTCTTACTATGTGTGCCGTTTCTAGGATCACACTCTTCTGCATGAGGCCCGGAGCTACTTCAGCCTCTAGTTTTTCTAGATTCCTTTTCAGGGATCTTGGGATCGTGCCTAGTGCTCCTATGATTATGGGTACGATTTCCACTGGCATATCCCATATCCTTCTTATTTCTATTTTCAGATCTTGATACTTATCCAATTTTTCCCTCTCTTTCTCTTCAACTCTGGTGTCCCATGGTATTGCGACATCAATGAGTGATACTTTCTTCTTGACCTTGTCAATCAACGTCACGTCTGGTCTGTTTGCACGTATCACCCTATCCGTTCTGATACCATAGTCCCAGAGGATCTTTGCCTGATCGTTTCTGTCACTCCTTCAGGTTGGTGCTCGTACCACTTATTACTGCAAGGTAGGTGATGTTTCTTGCACAGGCTCCAGTGGAGGGCTTTTGCTACTGAATCATGCCTCTTTTTGTACTGGTTCTGTGCAAGTGCCGGGCATTCACTTGCTATGTGGTTTATGGTTTCACTTTTCGTATTGCACTTCCTACATATGGGGAGAGATGTTATTTCCGTCTATCGTACTTTGAACATATCTGGTTCTTAGGGCCTGATCTTGTGCCGCTGTTATCATTCCTTCAGTTTCCTTCTTTAGCTCTCCCCTCTGTAGCCATTGCCAATTGTCATCGCTGGCTAGTTCTTTAGTCTGTCTCATGTATTGTCCATGCATTGGTTTGTTGTGCCAGTCCTCTGTTCTTTCTGTCTTTCTCCTGTCTCTGTATATTTCTGGGTCTTCGTCTGCTTTTATTAGTCCTTCTTCCCATGCACTCTTTAGCCACTCGTCTTCACTGGTTTTCAGATATTGCCCCAGTGCTCTGTTTTCGATGTTGACGCAGTCCTCTATACTTAGTAGTCCTCTCCCTCCTTCCTTTCGTGTTATGTATAGTCTGTCCGTATTTGCTCTTGGGTGTAGTGCTTTGTGTATTGTCATATGTTTCCTGGTTTTCTGATCTATGCTGCGGAGTTCTGCCTTCGTCCATTCCACTATTCCTGCGCTGTATCTGATTACTGGCACTGCCCATGTGTTTATGGCTTTTATCATATTTCCGGCGTTGAGTTTTGACTTGAGTATCGCCTTGAGTCTCTGCATATATTCTTTCCTGATCGTGTCCTTCATCTCTTGGTGTTTTATATCTCCTCCTTCCATTACTCCCAGGTATTTGTATCCTGTCTCATCTATGTGTTTGATGTTGCTCCCATCTGGTAGCTTTTATCCCTTCAGTTCTCGTTACTTTGCCTTTTGTATGTTGACTAAGGCGCATTTTTCTATTCCAAACTCCATCCTGATGTCCTCAGATACAATCCTTACAGTCTGGATTAGGGTATCTATTTCCTTGATGCTCTTACCATACAGCTTGATGTCGTCCATGAACATCAGATGGTTGATTCTTCTGTTGCCTCTTTTCTTGAGTTGGTACCCGGCATCCATCTTCTGTAGTACTTTTGTCATGGGAATCATGGCTACTACGAAGAGTAGTGGGGACAGTGAGTCGCCCTGGAAGATCCCTCTCCTGATATTAACCTCTGCTAGTCTTATTCCAGCTTGTAAGTATTGTATTCCAGTTGCGCATTGTATTTTTGAGGAAGCTGATGGTATTTTCCTCTGCCCCATATATTTTCAGGCATTCTATTAGCCATGTGTGTGGTATCATGTCGAAGGCTTTCTTATAGTCTATCCATGCCATGCTTAGGTTGGTTTTCCTTCTCCTACTGTTCTTCATTACCATTTTGTCTATCAGGAGCTGGTCTTTTGTGCCCCTACACTTCCTTCTGCAGCCTTTCTGTTGGTTGGGGATGGTGTTTGTTTCCTCTAGGTAGTTGTATAGCCTTTCACTGATGATACCTGTTAGTAACTTCCACATTATTGGTAGGCAGGTGATAGGCCTGTAGTTACTGGCTATATTTCCCTTACTCTTGTCTTTTTGTACTAAGGATGTTCTTCCTGTGGTCATCCATTTGGGTGCTTGGTGATTTGAGATACAATGCTGGAGTTGTTCTGCTATTCGTGGGTGTAGGGCCTTGAAGTTTTTGAGCCAGTATCCATGGACTTCATGGACCTGGGGCTTTCCAGTTTGGCATTTTCTTTAGTTGGTGTCTGACTGTGTCTGTCGTGATGTCTGTGAATCTTTGTTTTATTCTCCCTGTTTCTTCTTCCTTGACTTCCTGGAGCCATGTTGCATGTTTGTTGTGTGATACCGGATTGCTCCATATGTTTTCCCAGAGTCTCTTACTTGGTTCGGCTTCAGGAATTTCTGGGTGGTTGTCTTCCCCTCTTAGTTGGCTGTATAGTCTTTTCTGGTTGGTTCCGAATAGTTTGTTCTGTTGGTATCCCTTATTCCTGTTCATGTATCGTTGGATCTTATGTGCTTTGGCCTTAAGCCTCTGTTTTACATCTTCTATTGTGTTGTTTAATCCCCTCTCTTGTACTTTGTATTTCTCGTTGAGTTCCTCCCTTGTTTTCTTGCTTCTTAGCCTTTTTTCTGCCATCTCTTTCAGTTTACTCAAGTCAGATCTCATCACCATGATTTGCTTTTCCAGTCGCCTTATTATTATTATTATTATTATTCTGTTACCGAAAACGACAGAACTAAGCGAGATGATTTTATATATTTTTTTTATAAGAAAAATAAAAAAACAAGATATAAAATTAACTCGCTTAATTCTGCTTAATTACCTAAGAGAGGGGTTTTTAACCAAATTATTATTATTATCATTATTATTTTATTATTATTTTATTATTATTATTATTATTATTATTATTATTATTTTTTTTACTCTACCACAGTCCTCCGAATTCGACTGGGTGGTATTTAATATTATTATTATTATTATTATTATTATAATTTTTTTTTTTTTTTTTTTTTTTTTTGCTCTATCACAGTCCTTCAATTCGACTGGGTGGTATTTATAGTGTGGGATTCCGGGTTGCATCCTGCCTCCTTAGGAGTCCATCACTTTTCTTACTATGTGTGCCGTTTCTAGGATCACACTCTTCTGCATGAGGCCCGGAGCTACTTCAGCCTCTAGTTTTTCCAGATTCCTTTTCAGGGATCTTGGGATCGTGCCTAGTGCTCCTATGATTATGGGTACGATTTCCACTGGCATATCCCATATCCTTCTTATTTCTATTTTCAGATCTTGATACTTATCCAATTTTTCCCTCTCTTTCTCTTCAACTCTGGTGTCCCATGGTATTGCGACATCAATGAGTGATACTTTCTTCTTGACTTTGTCAATCAACGTCACGTCTGGTCTGTTTGCACGTATCACCCTATCCGTTCTGATACCATAGTCCCAGAGGATCTTTGCCTGATCGTTTTCTATCACTCCTCAGGTTGGTGCTCGTACCACTTATTACTGCAAGGTAGCTGATGTTTCTTGCACAGGCTCCAGTGGAGGGCTTTTGCCACTGAATCATGCCTCTTTTTGTACTGGTTCTGTGCAAGTGCCGGGCATTCACTTGCTATGTGGTTTATGGTTTCATTTTTCGTATTGCACTTCCTACATATGGGAGAGATGTTATTTCCGTCTATCATACTTTGAACATATCTGGTTCTTAGGGCCTGATCTTGTGCCGCTGTTATCATTCCTTCAGTTTCCTTCTTTAGCTCTCCCTCTGTAGCCATTTGCCAATTGTCATCGCTGGCTAGTTCTTTGGTCTGTCTCATGTATTGTCCGTGCATTGGTTTGTTGTGCCAGTCCTCTGTTCTTTCTGTCTTTCTCCTGTCTCTGTATATTTCTGGGTCTTCATCTACTTTTATTAGTCCTTCTTCCCATGCACTCTTTAGCCACTCGTCTTCACTGGTTTTCAGATATTGCCCCAGTGCTCTGTTTTCGATGTTGACGCAGTCCTCTATACTTAGTAGTCCTCTCCCTCCTTCCTTTCGTGTTATGTATAGTCTGTCCGTATTTGCTCTTGGGTGTAGTGCTTTGTGTATTGTCATTTGTTTCCTGGTTTTCTGATCTATGCTGCAGAGTTCTGCCTTCGTCCATCCCACTATTCCTGCGCTGTATCTGATTACTGGCACTGCCCATGTGTTTATGGCTTTTATCATATTTCCGGCGTTGAGTTTTGACTTGAGTATCGCCTTGAGTCTCTGCATATATTCTTTCCTGATCGTGTCCTTCATCTCTTGGTGTTTTATATCTCCTCCTTCCATTACTCCCAGGTATTTGTATCCTGTCTCATCTATGTGTTTGATGTTGCTCCCATCTGGTAGCTTTATCCCTTCAGTTCTCGTTACTTTGCCTTTTTGTATGTTGACTAAGGCGCATTTTTCTATTCCAAACTCCATCCTGATGTCTCCAGATACAATCCTTACAGTCTGGATTAGGGTATCTATTTCCTTGATGCTCTTACCATACAGCTTGATGTCGTCCATGAACATCAGATGGTTGATTTTGTTGCCTCTTTTCTTGAGTTGGTACCCGGCATCCATCTTCTGTAGTACTTTTGTCATGGGAATCATGGCTACTACGAAGAGTAGTGGGGACAGTGAGTCGCCCTGGAAGATCCCTCTCCTGATATTAACCTCTGCTAGTCTTTTTCCAGAGCTTGTAAGTATTGTATTCCAGTTGCGCATTGTATTTTTGAGGAAGCTGATGGTATTTTCCTCTGCCCCATATATTTTCAGGCATTCTATTAGCCATGTGTGTGGTATCATGTCGAAGGCTTTCTTATAGTCTATCCATGCCATGCTTAGGTTGGTTTTCCTTCTCCTACTGTTCTTCATTACCATTTTGTCTATCAGGAGCTGGTCTTTTGTGCCCCTACACTTCCTTCTGCAGCCTTTCTGTTGGTTGGGGATGGTGTTTGTCTCCTCTAGGTAGTTGTATAGCCTTTCACTGATGATACCTGTTAGTAACTTCCACATTATTGGTAGGCAGGTGATAGGCCTGTAGTTACTGGCTATATTTTCCTTACTCTTGTCTTTTTGTACTAAGGATGTTCTTCCTGTGGTCATCCATTTGGGTGCTTGGTGATTTGAGATACAATGCTGGAGTTGTTCTGCTATTCGTGGGTGTAGGGCCTTGAAGTTTTTGAGCCAGTATCCATGGACTTCATCGGGACCTGGGGCTTTCCAGTTTGGCATTTTCTTTAGTTGGTGTCTGACTGTGTCTGTCGTGATGTCTGTGAATCTTTGTTTTATTCTCCCTGTTTCTTCTTCCTTGACTTCCTGGAGCCATGTTGCATGTTTGTTGTGTGATACCGGATTGCTCCATATGTTTTCTCTTACTTGATTCGGCTTCAGGAATTTCTGGTGTTGGTCTTCCCCTCTTAGTTGGCTGTATAGTCTTTTCTGGTTGGTTCCGAATAGTTTTGTTCTGTTTGGTATCCCTTATTCCTGTTCATGTACCGTTGGATCTTGTGTGCTTTGGCCTTAAGCCTCTGTTTTACATCTTCTATTGTGTTTTGTTTAGTCCCCTCTCTTGTACTTTGTATTTCTCGTTGAGTTCCTCCCTTTTTTTCTTGCTTCTTAGCCTTTTTTCTGCCATTTCTTTCAGTTTACTCAAGTCAGATCTCATCACCATGATTTGCTTTTCCAGGCGCCTTTTCCAAGGAGGTTGCTGTTTTGGTTTCTGTTGGGTTGGTTGTGACGGTGGTGTTGGTGTTCGAATCCCCATCAGTTCTGCTACTAATCTTGCTCCTGCATATGTCAAGTTATTTGTTCCTGTGATACTGGTGGTGTGTATTAGGCCCATTATTTCATTGACCTCACTTGTTTTCTCCCTTAATTTCTTGGTGTTGTAGGCTTTCATGGAGGGGATCTTTGTTCTCTCTGTATCTGGCTCCATCCATTGTCTAATCTTTTCTACCCATTCCGTCCTCTCTGTTACTTCGTCGGTGTTTCTTCGTGTGTCGTTGTTTGATACCTCATCCTCCCTGTCGTCTTCTGTGGCATCGTCTCTCAGTTCGTCTTCGTGTAATTCGTTGTCGTGACATTTCCCTTTCCAGTTCTTCTCTTTCTGTTGGGGAGAGCCAGTTCTTTTTCTTTATGTTCCTTACTTGGTCTGCCAGCCTCTGCTCTGTTTAGGGGGGTGTTATTCCTCTCATTCCAGATGTTGACCAATCTTCTTCTATATCCTCTCTCCGTCGGGTTGCTTCTGATGTAGCATCTCCAATATTTCCTTATTTTCTTTCTCTTGTCCATTTCTTCCTTTTTTTTGCCTCTGTAGCTCCAATCTCAGGCTGTTCATTATGCGTTGTGGTGATCAGTTGCTGGATGACGACCTCCAAGTACCTGACCGTCTTCCCCTACAATTGGGTTGAATACCTGGTTGCCGGACGAAGCTCCTCTGTTGCCAGAGGTTCCATTTACGTCGTTGTCCGTTTATTCCATCATTTCTTTCCATCATTGCTGAGTTTTGCTATTTAACCCATAGCTGGACTTACCCCATCAGGGATAGGTACTCATTTACAGCTGAGTAGACTGAGGAAATTATGGTAAAGATCCTTTCCCAAGGAATCAACGCCGAGGAGAGCGGTCACCCATCCAACGACTGACCAGCCCCAATGTTGCTTAACTTGACTTAAGTCTATTGACGACCTAACCCACTCCTCCACGGCGCCACATATTATTATTATTATTATTATTATTATTATTATTATTATTATTATTATTATTATTATTATTATTATTATTATTATTAATAATAATATTTATTATAATAATAATAATAATAATAATAATAATAATATTATTATTATTATATTATTATTATTATTAATTATTATTATTATTATTAATTATTATTATTATTATTATATTATTATTATTATTAAACGTACCTTGTCAAACCGAAACGTTGCATCAGCAGAACAGAAAAATTGGTGAAAAGCGACTCGACATCACAATATCTACGCAACACCGGATGTGTATTGTTATGTACCCGGAAGAATCAAATAATTTTTCTGTTGTACCTTTCCAATGGTTATTTCGCACGGCCCTCCATATATCAGTCGGTTTTGTTGAAAGGGAGATTTTTCAGCCCTTCCATTTCGGCCGAACATCTGGTGATACAGAGATGAATTGCTGTAGTGGTATAGATATAATAATGTGCAGGAAGCTTTTTAAATGTGCAGGCCTCTTTGTGCGAACAGAAAAAACTGGACGCGCGGGAATACACGTACATCTTATGGACACATACATGAACCATACATACATACATACATACACAAAGAATATATATACATAGTGAATATAAATATATATATATAAATATATTACATACATATGAATATATATACTGATATATATAGATACACATACATACATACACAACAATAATATATCATATATATATATATATATATATATATATATATATATATATATATATATATATATATATATATAGTATATATATATATATGTATATATATATACTATATATATTATATATATATATATATATATATATATATATATATATATATATATATATATATACATACTATATATATATATATATATATATATATCATATATTCATATATATACGTATATATATATCATATAGTATATATATATATCTATATATATATATATATATATATATATATATATATATATATATATATATATAATATAATTACAGTTTATATATATGTGTGTGCGTTCGTGAGTGAGTGGTATACATATATATTTATATTAACATATATGTATGAAAAGGTAATATATATTGGGATATATAATATATATCAATATCATATAATATTTATTATTATTATATAGATATATTATACTATCTTTTTCTTATAATATATATGAATATATATGGATTACACCTTCATAATCACGAACGCACACACATATAATATATAAACAGTAATTAGAGAGAGAGAGAGAGAGAGAGAGAGAGAGGCATATTTTAACCCAAAGAGCGGAATTACGAAAGCGAGTCGGCCAGGGGGCGCGCAAAGCGTACTAATTCTGAAGGGAAGAGATGATTCCCCGCCTCTATCATCATAATGAAGGTGATTAGAGCTAATTTCGTCCAAGGTCATGAGCCGGGAGGGAGAGGAACAATGAGGGGGAATTAGGGAGAAGGAATTCAATAAGAAAGGACAAGGATAGAGATGGAAGTGAAGAGAAAAAAAGTAAAGGAAATTGAGAAGGGAGGAAAATGATTTGACTGATTGATCTGAGGTTCTCTGGCGTCGTCTCATCAGAGTCGTTGACTTCGACATTCATTTAATTAATGATAAGGAGGCGACATGGAAGGATGAAGTGAAAGACAAAAGACAGGAAGAAAATGGATAGTGGAGAAGTGAATGAGAACAAGATAGAATAAAGGGACTCAAAAGGAGGTAAAGGCATAGCAGGTTAAACGAAAAGACGAGACAAGCAGAAATTAGCAAGAAATAATGATAAAGTAAGAGCAAAAAACAAATGACGGGGGTAACTTGATGCACAAAGTTATTAACTACTCAAGATAATCAAGAGAAATAAAGCCAAAAGCTGCTGGTAGAGTAATATATATATATATATATATATATATATATATATATATATATATATATATATATATTATATATATATATATATATATATATATATATATATATATATATATATATGAAATACCTAGAATACAGGCATTTTTAAACTTAATCATTTGTATACATATATATGCAGAAAAGAAATAATTAAGGTTACTCGGGAACAAATTCTATGAAACATTATCAAAGCATAATTTCAAATGTGCCTGATACGTTTTTTACAAGAAATTTTATCTGCTAGTCAAAGTATGTTCATATTAAGCATACTGCACTATCAAATAATGTGATATGATTAATATCATAACTCTCTCTCTCTCTCTCTCTCTCTCTCTCTCTCTCTCTCTCTCTCTCTTTTAATCCAGCTCTCAGAAGTCTCTCTACGGTTCATAGAAGCCGTTAGACAGACCTCGATTTCCTCCTCAGCGAGTGTTCTGGAAGATAGGCGAGCTAGCAAACATTAACCAGCAGATTTACTTGCAGCCTGCATGCATGGCCAAGATTCAACAGATGGTTTACTGCAAATAGAGGAATTTCACTCTCGTTCAGGTTTATATCTCTGCATTCTTATGAAATGACCTTTCTAATGTGAATGAAGTTCTCGGATGAATGGAGCATATCCTCTGCGGGTGCTTTCCAAACGCGCTTATTTCTTGTCATTTTTTTAACTTCACAAGAAAAATGGAAGAGTTTATTGTTTGCCTTCGTCATTTGAAATTTTACAGGAAGCTACGTCATGGTTTCCGAGTGTCTAATGCAAATGGTTGCGGGATCAATCTGTTTTCGAAGGCACGGGCTAACGAGTGACAAAAATCGTAAAAAGACTGCCACAGACACATATTAGAACATAAGAATTAACACAGATGATCAATGTTATTTCACTTGCATATCAGTTTCCAATTACGCATCCCTTCAAAGCCTTGGGACATCTCTAAAACTGCAGATTGCGTAACATGCTCATATCCTATTTTTTCTAATGTATCGGGAGTTACAACAAAAAAGAAGTGAAAGTGTGTGTGCTATTCAATGCTGTTCGCATCTGCTCTGAGCTGGAAAGACTATATACCAAGATGAAAAGGCCGTTACTCGCTAAATAAAAAAAAATCTGCAAAATAAAATGTTCATTTGGTAAAACACGAAATAACGTGAAAAGGGAGAACTTAGACCGTATTTATAAGGAGAATGAAAATTTCATTATCGAAATCGGTGGTGGCGAGAATATGTGACACGAAGGGGAAGGGAGGTGAAGTGGTCAGTGTGTTTGTTTCTTTTGCAATGAGAGGATTCATTAACAAACGGAACTCTGACACCAGTGGAAATAATTTGCAATTTCGATCTTTTATGAATGGAAGAGTAAATGTACCTTAGCAAAAAAGGTGATAACATACTTTACCGTTCAGAAGCTCTCTAATGCATTTTTGGACAATCTGAGCACCAGAAGCGTGAATCCACAATAGAGGACTCTTGATTCAGCTCGTCAAGAGGGCTATTCTCGATCCACCCTCAGAGATTCATGGATTATTTAGCGAGAATCGGTATGAGCTTGAGAGGAAGACTAAAAGGAAAACATGTAAGGCTTCATGAGATTAATAAGTGTCTAAGAAAGGAAGGAACGATGAAGGTGCTTAATGAAAAGGATAGATGGGAAAAAGAAAGGGAATATTATTTTAGCTCTGCAAAGTGATTGGAGAGAGCAACTCGATGGAGAGCAAGCAATTTTTTTTGGCAATATAAAGTAGTAAGGACCGACCTGAAGGCTGGTAAAAAGAAAGGGCCAAAACAAGAAGCATGACCAACAGGTCTCATGAGGCCCTTGAGCAAGTCTTAGAAACGACCTGAATGGCTCACTCACACATTTGCAGTTCATGGAAGCGCATGTTGTGATGGCTGGTTTTGGCGATCATTGCTTTCATTTTCGAGTCTGGGTCCACAAAAAAACAAAAAAAAACAAAAATTGACAGTGCCTCAGTCACACATTTGCGATTCAAGGACGCACCACGCTTAACTTCCGAAATTTTGCTAATTACGCTGTAATTACGACCAAATCGCCAAAGATCACCATGGATCGTTACCGCATCGCCAAGTTTGGCGACATGCGCCAAGCGATGGCAGATGTTTGAATGGATGGTGCAGGTTGCAATTGCAAGTCATAATATGTGCAATCTAGTTCCGACAAATGGCGACGTCATTGTGTCAGCAGCGACGCTATTGCGTCAGTGTTGCGAATTGCACAATCACATAACAACAAATGACAGTTGGCACGATTGGACTGTGTATGTTTTAGAATTCTAAAAGATCCGCTGTCACTTGGTGTATAGGGCTAAACTTGACGACACGGTAACGATTCATGGGGATTGTTGGCGATTTGGTCGTCATTACATCGTAATGACGTCGTAATTAGCAAATTTCCGGCAGCTACGACATGCGCGTCCTTGACACAGGTTATGTGTAAAATAGCTTTAAGTACTTGTGTGTTCAATACAGATTTGGTTGCGGTTCAAGTCAGCGCCATAGTTAGAGGCTTTGTTGAAAATGGAATCGGTATATGCTGTTACATTATAACTAATTAGTGTATACCTATAATTTGAAACATTACATAGATCTTGATACCAAAGAAGTAAAATTACTCTCTCTGTAGACAACTTTTGACAAACCATACAGAAATGAGGATTCCTTCTTTTTAATATCAATGAAAGTAAAATATGATTGTTTTCTTCTGACCATAGATTAGTGAATGTCGACCAACATTTTGGTCAATTCTTTGATAGGGTGATCACGATAGGTGTCTGACATCGTCGGCACATGAGACACCTTTACCATCTGTTGGAACATGGGCGTGAGGGCTGCATCCTTATGTAAGCAACTATGCTTGGAAATAGAGGGTAAACGCATCTAAAGGCCCCCACCTCTACAGGGAAAATGGTAAACATAGATAACAAAGAAGATAACAAGGAAGGATTCAGGATTTGCAGGAAAGTCTGTTAAAACTGAGGAGGTGATGCAGGAAGGGACTGTTGAGCTAAATCTCTTTTATGGAAATGAAGTGTGTTGAATGAAAGTGAAATGACACGATAAAGCGGTTAAAGATGAACTATCTGTATGGGACGCCGATGAATTGAAAAGGTGAGCAATTTTAAGGATATATTAGAGAAGTAAAAAGGCTGATATAGGTGAAAGTATGGGTCACTTGAATTTTGAGATGATTTATTCATGAGAAAAGAATGAATGATGTTAGGCTGGTGGAAACAATGTATAGTTCAGATGCGTTTTGAGCGAAGGAGGAGAAGAACAACCTGAAAAGGTTGAAATAATGGCATGAAAGGGAATGGAGAGGAAGAGTCTCATATCAAGAAAGAGAAAGAGTACGCGCAAGATGGGAGTGTAGGCCTATGAAACAGATAATGTAATGTAAGTTTTCTGCAGAGGGCTTCATCTGTGATTTACAATACAAGAGGGAATTTGACACCAACCTTTTTGTTGTTGGAGTTCTGAAAACACCTCCAGGATTGGATTAGAGTTGAATATGGATATATATATATATATATACATATATATATATATATATATATATAGTATAAATATATATATATATATATATGTGTGTGTGTGTGTGTGTGTGTGTGTGTGTGTGTGTGTGATTGTGTGTGTATGTGCGTGTGTGTGTGCGTGTGGGTGTGTGTTTGTGTATTTATATATGCGTGTTTATTATTGTAAACTGCAAACATCATAAAGATCTTACATACTCATCAGAATAAGCCTAAGATCTCTGATGTTTCTCGCTTATCTCGAATTCCCGGAGAGGCGTTCTTTGGTAAGAGGGCAAAAGAAGCACCAGCTGCATGGGGGGAGGGGGGGCAGGGGGGAAGGGGAGGGGGTACTACCCGTGTTGTTAGCATTAAGTTGGGAAGGAAATCACCTGGGTGAAATGAGATCAGGTGCTGTCCTTCTCACGACGATGCGCCGCTTACCTGGGGAGGTGTGTTATCTCTTAAGAGCAAATGACCTTCAACAAGATTAAGAAGAAACTCGGCGCGTCGGCGGAGCCTTTGAGAGAGGGGAAAGAAGCCCAGACGGAAGGCGAGAGAGAGAGAGAGAGAGAGAGAGAGAGAGAGAGAGAGAGAGAGAGACACACACACAGACAAGGCTGCAATGGGGAGAATTGAGAAAGTGAAGAATAGGAGCGATAATCAGCAGGAGAGAGAGAGAGAGAGAGAGAGAGAGAGAGAGAGGGCGTAATGACATGAGACGGTGTGAGGATAAGAATAATGAGGTTGACAATTAGGAGGCTGAAGGAAATCAAAGAGAGAGAGAGAGAGAGAGGATGCAACGGGAGAATGGATGGGGGATAAGAGCGATGATGGTGTTGATGATGATGACGAAGAAGGAGACGAAGGAAAGGGAAGTGGAAGGAAGCGCTCGAGAGGGGAGGTCGCTATGCAAGAAAAATGGGGGTTCACGAAGGGGCGTGAGTGGGGGATTCACTCAGAAAGGAGGATGTGGCATCTAATATTGCAAGGGTGTCTGAGAGAGGCCGACGCAGAGAGGGGGGAGGGGAGGGGAGGGGGAGGAGGAGGAGGAGGAAGGGCAGGGAATGGTGCACTCTCTGAAATGGCTAAAGGAAGTGGCTGGAATGGTCTGGGTCGTACAATAAGTGACTTACGAAAAGAGCAATAATGATCTAGCGTTACACAGTTCTTATTTTCTGATTCTCACGAAGCTTGCCTGTGCCTCTTCCATCAAGTGTTTCAACTGAAGCTTATTTTCTTCTATTTGACATTTCTAGGAATGGGGGTCGTAATTTCGGGGTACGTCAAAGTGATGACGGTTTAGATTCCCCATTTAGAAAAACGTCTCAAACTGACAGCTAGGATCTGGCTCAGTATCGTTAAATGCAACACCATCTGATTTTGGCAATAAAAATTCTAGTAACGGTTTTGTAACCGTCTGTCCCATTTTGCAAATATTGAATAATAAGTTCCAGTTCGAGCAAATAAATTGTAGTTTGTATTTCTGATATTGATTACAAAGTTAAATAGAAATAGCCTAACATAGCTAGTGAAAATATTTTGGAATTGGAAAAGTTTTCAGTTTGTTAACGAAATACTTTCAATACGAGAAAAGAGGCAAATAATGAGAATACGAAATATCACGTTACACTAAACAATATTTATAGCCTGGTCAACTTCACAGTTCAAATTTCTTACGAAGCTTGAGTTGTCTTCATTCTTTTAGCTGCAAAGGAGAAGTTCCGAATTCGATGAAAAAAAAGGGAAATATGCAAATGAGAACATTGCATGAATGAAAATATTGGCTGTTGAAACGCTGTGGCTGGCAAGAGGCCATCAAGAGGCCAAAAGACCGAGCAAGAACTGCTGACGCCGAAGAATCTGATTGGATACCAATAGGTTTAAAAAGATTGAGTACTGCAGTCAGCATATCTGATCTATCGGACGCAGAAGTCCGGATATCGATTCCTGAATGTGTCTAGGCCGCTGACGATCGTTAAAGGGATAGAAAAATGTCCTATTCGATCCGTGGCCCTCTCTGAGCTGTGTAGGCACTCGACTTATATCAAATGTGTCATATTGACAACGGTATTCCCATCAGTTACTCTAGTTGCATACTGATAATTCAACATTCTAAGAGAGGAAGGAAGAAAGATAGAGGAGATAGAGAGAGAGAGAGAGAGAGAGAGAGAGAGAGAGAGAGAGAGAGAGAGAAGTGAAAGGAAAGAGGACAGCCCGTTGTTGACTGAAGGACCCTCCAAACCTGCATTTTAGCTGGTCAGATGCTGGCGGCCTGTGCAACATGACATCTTCAATAGGGGTTAGAGGCGACGTGTCTAGCTTCTAATATACTTTACACAGGAACTTCATGATGTACTTCTGCAATGTACATTATATTCACACATATCATATGCATTATATATACGTATATATATATATATGTATATATATATATATATATATATATATATATATCTATATATATATGTCTATATATATACATACATATATATACGTATATATATATATATATATATATATATATATATATATATATATATAAATATTCATATTACACAGTTTTCTCTCACAAGGGATGGCTCCAGAGAAGAAACACTATACTGGAATTTACTGGTCCCAGTGCAAAAACCATCCTCAACATTAAAATCTTCATACACCTACACAAATGGCTCATCAGCAGTGCATCGACCTCCATTACACTCAGTGGTCCATTAGACCCTATCTTGCACACCTTTCTAAGCTTCCTAGTCAATAAAGCCCTTGTATTCCTGTATTTGTTTCACACAGTCTTTCTAACCCCTTTCTAGGTCATCCTCTAATCCATCCTTTAACACCTCTGAATATTAAACTCTTTTCGTCACCCTGTCCTCTTCCATTTTTTCCATACGACCACCTCATCCCAAAATACTTTTAAATATCATCTCATTTACACTAACTTTTTACCACTTCTTCGTTTCTCCGCATTCCCCACTCTTTCAATTCTAATGAATCATATACTAATGCAAAAGTTCATTTCAGCAGCTTCAACCCTTGATTTTTCATTTGCATTCGGCATGCACACTTCACCTCAATAAAATAGAGCTAGCTCAACAATCCTTTTATACATTATGAGCTTGGTTTCAAAACCCATCCGAATCCTTTGCTTACAGCCCTCTACCTTTCTTGTTTAGCCTATTCTATGGATCACTTTTTTTCCCTAATGTCCCCATCGTCAATTACATTTATTCCAAAATGCTTACAAAAAACACAGGGCTTCTAGTATTCTCCCGTCATCCATATCAGCATTTGATCATTTTTCTTCAATATCCCCAAACAGCACTGTATCATCTGCAAAAATCAACCATTCCATACTCAGTTCATGGACTCATTTTTTGTCCTACAACTTTGAACTCATATTTACTCTGCCATTTTTGACTTCTCACTTCATTTTACCCATAAAAGTATTGAACAACCATTGAGACAAAACATACCCTTTTTCAGACCTGCTTTTACACTTGGACACCTGAATCTCTCAATAAAACTTTTTAACACATCCTTTGTCGCCATCGTAAAAACTTGATTGGTGTTAATAACTTATCTTTTACAAGTATACCCCATATCCATAGACCCTCCTCCTTTCTAATACCACATTATTCTTCCCCCATAAGCCATATTGTCATCTGCTTTCATTCCCGCAGTCAAAATCATACAGTATATCTTTCCTGGAATACAAAGTAACGTTATGCACGTACAGCTCTTAAACCATCTCTACCACTTTCACTTTCATGCACTCCTCTCATTCATTCCTTAGAGATCTTTATATTGTCTCGAAATACTTTATTATAGTGTTCACCACCCTACTGCAACATCACACCAGCAATCTCATCAAGTCCTCATGTCTTTGCATTCTTCAACCTGATCGTTACCTTCCTTCCGTTCTCAATAGTCACGCCATGAACATTCTCAGCTAAACACTAACCTTTTCCATTCTTTTGTTATTCAGCTCTGCTTCTTGTTTTATCCCCCAGCCCCCTCCCTCCACCCCTTTGGCCAATTTTCAGGGTAAAGGCACAATCTTTCTCTCTGCATTTACTTTTCTGTAAAATACTTCATTTTCTTTGAAGTTCTTGTTCACCTTTTCCTCTCTAGTATTTGGTTTTTATTCCCTCTCACTTTCATTCTGACCACCCTGTCCGTCCTCCTGAACATGATCTCTTCCGTCATGGAACTGCACCGCAAATGATCTCCTTATTTCCTTCACTAAACCTTTCATATCCTCATTTCCACCCTCTCTGCTGTCTCTGTGACTTCACACTTGAACTTTACAATATGTCACATATATAATTATTCAGAGTAATCCCATTCATATGTAACAGTAGCACAGGGGTCACTGACTTGAATTTCGAGCTTCCAAAGAATAAATTATTCATTTGAAAGCGTTATAGAAGGTAGCAGGAAATACAGAAAGAAGAGATAAGTTATTAGAAAAATAGATACATTAACAAATTAGAAAAAATAGATTAAAAAGTAAGTATAATATTAAAATATAAGGAGAATTGATTTAGGGCAGCAGCGAATTACATCTTCCATCGAATTTTCGAGTTTTCCATTGCACAGCATCTTAAGGGAGACTGTTCCTCGGTCTAAACGTTGGTAATAAATGAAGGACCTCTGGAAATGAGAATTCGACTGCGATGCACATTTACTGCATATTGATGCTACCGTTCAGTGAATCTAGTTGTTCTCGGCAGGAAAAGAGGATTAGGAATCAAATATGAATGTGAAAGATCTTTGTTAACGTACAGTAAGTTCCAAAACTGAAGCGACAAATTTCAGAGAATTTCGTTCGAAATTCACTAACTGGCAACTACAACTCGTAGCTGAAAAATATATATTTTTTCTACAGTGACAGCTCTATCAAGCAAAATAAAGCTAACATATGATGCACAAATATCAAATCTATGATATTTATAACAATCATAAGAAAAAATTACGGTAATAGTAATTATTTTAAAGTATAGCAATTACTTCAAGCTATAGAAACGAAACAATTTGAAATTCTCGTTCAACACAGGATCACCAACATTACCAATGTATATTTCGAGCAATGTGGAAATAAATATTCAATATTATAGTGTATTATCAATTATTTTAGCGAAGATGCATAAAACCATGCAAGTATCAATAGAATGTGAAGGGAAAATCTCCGCGACATTAAACATAATCAACCATGAATGCACCTAGATTCAATGGAGAAGTTGGGGGTGGTTGGTAGTTCTGATTCTAGCTTCTAGGATCGAGCATAAAACACCATCTTCGAGAAAGGCTCTAACTGCTGCTGCTACCTTCAGGTGACTATAGGCCTAGTTCCGGGCAAAGCAAGGCTTACAATGTAGGGCCACTATCTGTTATTTAGGCAAAGATAGAACCATCGGGACTGACACCAGGACCTGTCCTTGCACCTGGGAAACAGACTCGCTATATAAAAAATAAGAAAGTCGGTCGCAAGCAACCAGAACAACCGTAAAATCACCATCTGGTTAAGTAGGGAGACGACAGACCCCAACCACCCCTTCCCCCCTCTACCTCTACCTCTACCCACAATGCTAACTCCACCTTTTTCACTTCAACCTATTACCTCAAATCTTCGAATCATATCCCAACCGTGAAATTTAAGACTGAATTTGCGTAAGTGGGCGTTTCATAAGGGAGTGATATCACCCAAATTCATATTTCCACTGTCAACCAGTAATCAGTTCGATCCAGTCAAGTATTATGCATAACAGAAAGTTTATGAGTTTTTTTTGGGGGATTGGGGGATATATAATATATAATATATATATATATATATATATATATATATATATATACAAGAAGCACCCGAGCATGACCAATAGGCCTAGTACTCGAATCTTAAAACAGACCTCTGGTTATTCCTGATAGATAAAAGCGTCCTGAGAGAGAGAGAGAGAGAGAGAGAGAGAGAGAGAGAGAGAGAGAGAGAGAGAGCATAACAGGGGATACTCGAATTAAAATAATGCTCGCCAAGCATATTCACACTCCGGATCGTATGGACAAGAAGTCTCACTTATGCAATGACAAAAAAAAAAAAAAAGGTGGAAACCTACGAAAATATTTGTTTGGTGCGACCCTGAACGCAATTCTGCATGCAAAAATTTTACAATCGAGAAATTCCATGAAATTATTAACTAACAAGCTGGAAAATGTATTTCCTTGATTCTTGAAATAGGCCTAACCATGTAACCAACGCTAAATGCACACATAACTTGGATTTCGTTTTTTTTTTTTCTCTTTTTACACCAACTTGGGTCTTATTTATATTTCATTTAATCATATGCTAAACTTCTCTGTGCTTTATCAAAAGAAATCATAACTTTCGATATAATGCTATAAGAGTAGAAAGTTAATTTACAAATATTAGGCCAATGCTTATGCACACGGTTCCTGCTGCCACTCTATGGTGAACACTTAATATCACACTTTGGAAGCCGCAGATGTTTCTTTGAGGAAATTCTTTTTTTTTCTATTAATAAATAATTACTGAACTAACATAGATCATTCACTGGGGAAATACTTTGTGCGCTTATACAGTTAATCACTGATACGTATTATCAGATAAATAGGATGACAATAATTGGAATAGAATATACTAACTGGCAACCCCACGAGTTTCTATAAAAGTACGATTAATTCTGAGATTTGTCGCTTCACTTCTGGAACTTACTGTACAACCTATGAAAAAATGACAAACAAGAGACCATTCAATGATGGTCCAAGTCATAACTGCTCATTTTAGGAAACAGAAACGTTCCATCACGAACCACTCTATCTAAAAGACAAAACTCTCTGGCAGAAGCAAACATCCACACCAGAGAACAGTTTCTAGTAAAGAAAGGACAAATGATGTAAAACGGGTTGCACTCATTTTATCAATGTTATAAGTATCTAAGGCCTTACGAACAATACCTGACTTTCGTTCGGTATTTGGTGATGCTTTCATTAGATGTTTCTCAAAAGTAAGATGGGAGTCAAAGTAACACCAAGTATTGTTAAAAGCCTCAGATTCTTTCGGCAGAGTTCCATTCACTTGGGGTGAAAAATGTGTACGAGATCTACTAATCAATCGTGTTTTCGTTATACTAGGGTTCAGCCTCATACCCCCATCGGGTGCACCGTTCACTAATCCGTTCCGTCGCGATTGAGACTATATATATATATATATATATATATATATATATATATATATATATATATATATATATATATATATATGTGTGTGTGTGTGTGTGTGTGTGTTTACATATATATAATATATATATATATATATATATATAGATATATGTATATATATATATATTATATATATATATATATATATATATATATATATATATATATATAGATATATATATATATATATATATTATATATATATATATATATAATTTTATTAATTGTTGCACTGAAAACATGAACTCGAAATAAAAGTCTACGTAACGAGGAGCATGCCATCCTTTCAATATCTTAGGACGAGGATTAAAGACTATGGGAAAGCACATAAGAGAGAAAATGTATATCAAATTCTATAAAAGTAGCTGCAATATATGAGACTGGAAAGAGAGAGAGAGAGAGAGAGAGAGAGAGAGAGAGAGAGAGAGAGAGAGAGAGAGAGAGAGAGAGAGAGAGAACTTTAGGACGACGACAAAAGATTATTCGAAAGGGTGATGTTTAGTACTGTTGCACATGATGGATTGGTCTAAATGGTGGTAAATTTTACTAGA
>NC_061095.1:31933562-31988562 GCF_015104395.2 Macrobrachium nipponense | reverse complement strand
GGCATGAAAATGCGGCGTCCATGGCTCACTACCCATAATCATAAGAAGGTCCTTAGGAGTCATTTTGGTAATGTCATGAAAGGAAGACCCTCACGGTTCGTTTTCCAGACTTGAGATCTCTAAGGCCGGTAAACAACAACAGAGCTCATTGGCACCTTGCCCAAGGAGGAATGGATGGAAAATGGGAGTGACAAAGATAGGTGCCAAAACAGTACACATTTTACCTCTTCAAATCGTAATAGTAACGTAATTTTACATTACTAAGAAATAAACAAACATCAGTCACAACTGTGTAATGAAGAAGATCAGCAGGGATCCAACGCGAAGTCACGTAGAGAGACGGAACTGGAAAACGGAACCGTATCCTTATTGGGAATTGAACCTCTTGAAATGCAGGCCGAAATATTTTCTAAGATGACAAACCCCTATATATACTGTATATAATACCGTAAACTGAAAAAGACGTCTGCTTGACCACTAGGCCTAGATTTCCCTTTCCACTAATTGAAATGACCGTGTGAGCATCGCTTTTGTCTTAGAGCCTTTCAAAACATAGCTCCAATGTTGTGGTTATAAATATGATGGGCAGAATACCCATATCGAAGCAAAGAAGAAAGCGAGAGATGAGAATACACGAACCGATAAACAAATACGAATGAAACTACAACATACTATAGTCATCCACAAACAGCCGTGTAAGTCGGTTAAAAGAGAACAAATGATTTGAGTGAATATATAAGCATTGTTCGAAAATTAGACCAAATATTTATCTATCAGTAGAACAGTGATTCTTTCAGCTGTAAATGTTAATTCGAAAGAAAGATTAATTGAAATCCAACATAGCGATTTTTTTTATATTTACTGCCAATGAATCAGCAGGCTGATGGAGAGGTTTTAGCGATACTATTTATGGATGCATAAATAGAGAGAGAGAGAGAGAGAGAGAGAGAGAGAGAGAGAGAGAGAGAGACTCCTAAACAAAGAGGGCAGGTAAAAAGAAAGCTGCTCTCGCTCTCCAAAGAGTTCGAAAAGGACTGACAAATGACCCCTCATAAAAAAGATAACTTCATTTATTTATATCCTTCCCTCAGCCATTGGCAGGAAGGAGGCCTCGTGTCTTCACTACTACCCGAAAGCTACCATAGGCCTACAGGGTGCGCCGCCGGAGGAGGTAGGCCTAGCTCCCTCAACCACTCTTTACAGCACCTGGGTATGCTAGGTCGTAACCTGTGTGGTGAAGTCCACCTTGAGACATTGTCTGTACAAGGTGGACGGATTCCTACGGTTTTGCCTTCGTATTTTTTCTTTTTCGTCAGTGTCATTAAAAGCAAGTAAAAAAATGTTTCTTCGGTACAATCTAGTTTTCTGTACAGCGTATTAATACCGTATGAAACTCTCAGCCACGGCCCATGAATGTGTTGATAGCACTTATAGAGGTGCCAGATGCTCTATCATGGCTAGCTTTAACCTAAAAACAAAAAACTACAAAAAAGTAGAATGAGAGTGAAAACCGTCACCCGTTGATATACTCGAGGATAAAGAACAAACATTGAACATATGAAGTCACGGTAAGCATTCATAGGACATGAGTTATATTGCACTCATAGATCTCGAGAAATTTAAATCTTTACTCTTTGTACATAATTGAATGAGTGCAGACGGACACGTATCCACTCTTTCGTACATAAGAAGTAAAAAGTAAGCGTTTGGTTTTCCAGTGATGAAGGAAAAAATAAACCTTCCCATTCAAGACGAACCAGAGAAAAACGCAATTTATTTCTTTCCGTTTCTCAGATTCTGCTCTCTAGACAATACACAAGAAGTTACACCAGGCTAATCCTGTGAAGTTACAATTATATATTATGACAAAGCAGTGAACGAAATAAGTTGAAGTTTTTTTAATAAAAGAGAAACTATGGGTGGCGAAGGGAGAATGTTGAAACGAGAATGACGCTTAGTTTACTAAGTGTCATTCACGTTTTTAACTTCACCTGTTTGGAGCTGGTGACAGCAGGTAATAATTAAGGATGAAAACAAACAGAAGAAGAGAGAGAAATGAAGTATACATCATCTTCACGCAAAATTTTAACAGAGAGGAATAAAGCCCAGTTAATGGTCCTTCTCTGGGAAAAGAAATGATGGGAAAAGTAAGTTGATTGACACAAGACAAGATTGGAGAATTGCCTTCAGGAAGATGGGAAATTCTGTATATTATCTGACTCTTGCAAAACAAATAGCGACGAGACATTCTACGGATTCTTGCTGTCGAGAGAAAATCCCGAGAATAGAAATGAATATGAATAATCAGTCGAGACCGAACGCTTCGCTACCCAGAGGCAATAAATAACTCTCTATCTACCATTCATTTATTTTCCCCTGCTTATCTCTTTGTCCTTTTCGCGTGGGCCATCATCCTGAGAGGGAAAGGACATTAGGACACCAGGGGGAAGAAAGGGGTAGCGTAAGTACCAAGCACCCGGAAAGTTAAGTGGCACTAAGATAGCCAGAGTGCCGCTTTTCCTCGCTTTATAGTGCCCCCTGTGGCACTCACCGTGCTCTTTGACAACGCTGCCCCTGCCACCTTTTTTATGAGCATATATATAATACTGTATATGTGATACGCGCGCACCACAACACACACACACTTATATATATATATATATATATATTATATAGATATATATATATATTGTATGTATGATTGTAATAACTATAATGCCTGCTTAACTTTTTGATTTCTTCTCACTTTTGGATACACTTGTGACTACAAAGCCTTGAGATTAAATTGAGGAACAAAAAAAAAAAAAAAAAATATATATATATATATATATATATATATATATATATATATATATATATATATATTGCATATGATATATATACTACATATGTATAGATACATTTATGTAATTGTATATATATATATATATACATATGTGTTTTTTTCGGGCAGAATTTCTCTTTCACAATGTTTGTTGTTGTAGATAGTCACCTTTGTGGCACTGACTTCTTTATATTCCCTTACTTCTGCTTTCAATGATCTCAGCATGTAATAACACATTATGTAAATAATCCATCACCCCATTAGAATTTGTGAATCAAAAACATTGTAACTGAGAAATATGGCAACCACCAGCTCCCCCTCCCACATCAATCAATCCAATGCTGCCGGGATAAATAGAACACAAGAGACGCCTATATATTTTAATTCTTGTTTGAGAAAATCCGAGATAGGGCGAAACGGACCGTAGCAGTGAATAAAAAAACATACCACGAATCTTTATGTTTATCCAGATTTATGGGGAATCATTGAAAGTAAAAGTTAGGGAATATGAAAAAGTCTACATCAAAGAAGTCGATGCCACAAAGGCAATTGCCGACAACAAATATATATATATATATATATATATATATATATATATATATATATATATATATGTATATATATATATATACACGTATACACACACACACACACACACACACACACACACACATATATATATATATATATATATATATATATATATAGTATATATATATATATATCTATATATATCTGTATATGTGTGTCTGTGTGTGCGTACCCTAATCTCAATAACTTGTCGGATAGGTCGCGTATATAGTCGAAAGTTTAAGCAAAAATCGAAGCTACTGAGGAGTAACTTGCCCACACATGAAAGGGCTGTTTTTGGAATCCACCCAAATCTTACTCACAAACAAACTACATCAGGGATGAAATTAATTGGAAATTATGGATTTTTCTTGTGAAAATGGTTGACCCTTTTCTGCGAAATGCTTTCTAAGATAACGAACTTGGAGTTAATTTGAAACAATGTAAAAAGTCTAGAATTATGTAAAGGTGATTATGAGTCTGTCATAAATTGTCTGTCACCTTTGAAGATACTCTAACCTTTATTTTGTCATTATCCAGACAAAACACCCTTACTAAAAACTGGCAAATCAGAAGCCGAAATTGCAAGAAAGCAGATTTCCTGTTTTCTTTCTTCAGGAAAGGAAAATAAATAGAGGTCGGGTTGCAATTTGCAATCTTTCCCCGAAACCAATTACTCCGCCCTCGTGACCTTCCCGCTTCGAGGTTTAAAAGAATCTATTTCTCTGTGATTTAGGTGCTCTAATCTGATTAACATCTCTGTGGCACCGTCTGTTTTCGCTAACTTTTACATGATTTGAGATGCTTCCTGGCTGAACTGTAATTCAAACCACACACACACACACACACCCACACACACACACACACCAACACACCCACAACACATATATATATATATATATATATACTATAAATATAATATATATATATATATATACATATTTGCGCGCGTGTATGCTTGACTATTATGCTCTGTTAGAGTTTATATGACACGCAAGAATGTTTTTATGTTTAACAATAAATTATTGGATTCGGAGTATTGATAATCAGAAATATAAGAGATGAATTCATTTAGAATTTAGTTAACTGAAGAACTTTCGTTCTCCTTGGATGAGAGAGTGAATAAAGATCCATGTGATAAAGAAAACTACCAGCTCTCGTGTCAATTGACAGTTGCAGCAGGCTAGGAAAACTGAGAGAATCAATCGTCAAGACGTACTACACGTAGGAATTATAAGGGCTAATTAGAACACTGTCAGTGAAGAGGCAAGGAAAAAGAAAGAGCACGACTTAGACAAGTAGGAGTGGACAGATTTGTGGAGCAACTTGTGAAAGAGAAGACAATATGAAATATAGTGCAATCGTTACGACAGAGAAAAAGAGGTCATTAGACAGTAGATATCAACTGGTTAAGAAAAGGAGTGAAACTGTGAGCAGGATGTGTGATAGACTAAGGTGTTATGGTAAACTACCCCAACAAAGTTTCCCAGGAGAACCTAACTAGATAAAATCATGGAATTAGATGAGAGCGAACACCAGAAGGCCTTATTAGACTGTTGAATCCACTGTGGGGACTAAATTGTAGGATTACAAAATTTTGAGCCAAGTGATGCTATTTACAGGGTGAAGCATTATATCTAAAGGATTTTAAAGCCCAAATGGTAGTGATTATTGGTGATAGATGGCGTACTTTCCCAGGAAGCGGTTGAACAAACTCACACTTCCAAGGCGAAAGCTTGTTTCCAAGTCGCAAGAGTTCTCCGTTTTCTTAGTTAACTGCCTTTGTTTAATAATAGTATTATTTTCGAATTAATTTAATCTTTGTTCGCCTTTAATGGAAAAGTAAGAAAATTTGGGATGACTTTTTCGTATCCTGTGGTTTGATTTTGTATAGAGGTGGGGTTACTTTACTTTACTTTATCTTCCCGCCACTGGCCAGTGGCATAAGGCTGAGAGGTGGGGTTAGCTAAAGAGAGGTGTTTTAGCTTTAGAAAAATTTGGGGTTTTTTTTTTAGCTTTTTTTTTTTTTTTTTTTTAAAGAAAAGTAACTATTTTGATGGAGTAGTGTTTAGGTTATATTCTGATATCTCTATCCAATATTTCTATACATGATTGGGAAAGAATTGCAATATTAAGTAAGGGTAAATTCAATGCCGTCGAGAGAGAAAATAAGACAGTCAGATATTTAAAAGTTGAATAAAAGAAAAGCTTGCCAGAATGTAGGAACGGACTCGTTAACAATGGTCAAAGACTCCAGAAGGTATAGTTTATGCTTATGGTTATGGGTGAACACTTGTTGAAAAATAGATGATTTCTAATGAAACATTTTTTTCTACTCTGGGGAAAACTGCCCACCCAGTTCTCGTAAAAGTTTGTATTTACATGCATAATTAAAACAATATTATAAATAAATATGTTAGGTGAATTATACGGTTGCGACACAAATTTATTCGAGTGATTCTCTTCACAACGAGGAATAAACGAAAATAGCAAAATTCAATGTACTTCCTCAGTAGTCACTTGACACAAATATATATTACGTCGTGCGTGTAATTTACAACAAATACCCGACGACATCAACATAGGAAATCCCGCTAGTACTAGTAACCGAGGAAGAGCACTTGAACTCCACAAAAGGTTCAGCGTTAACACAAGCTGTAAATTTCAATGAATATATTAGCATTGTTTGTGAATATATGCAAAGAAGAAAATTTGAAAAAAGAAAAACTTCTTTAATTAGTGGTTATCTTGTTCCAAGGAAAGTTAAAACGTTTCTTATCCTCCCAAATGGTTTCTGTGTTTTTATGTTTGTTGGTGGGAGGCTGCTGGCTTTGCGCTCACCTGCTTCTATGCGCAGCTCTGATGGAGCCAGTTACTAGTCCCCTATGAATATATTGTATGAAGGTTTGAGAGAGAGAGAGAGAGAGAGAGAGAGAGAGAGAGAATTTGGAGGCTGTTTTACACCCCTTTATATATATGGTATACAGATCTGAGGCATAAACGCGAACACATTATGAATAGTATCACTTGAGTGGAGTGATCATTACATCATATGTAGTTGGGGCCTTCCGTTTTAATGGCTCTAACGGCGAAAGAAACATTCACGTATTTTTTTTCCCTTATTTCAAAACCACACTCTCTCTCTCTCTCTTCCCCGCCCTTACCGCACCTACGACCCACAAGAAGCTACTAAAAACCAGGTACGTATTTCATTACTTAGGCCAACAGACACACACTGGATTTTAGGTAACGCGTTCAAACGTCCTTCTCGTCTGCTCTTAGGAACGAACAAAGACCCCCAGTTAGTGAGTTTTGTCTGAGTGTGTGTGTGTGTGTGTGTGAGAGAGAGAGAGAGAGAGAGAGAGAGAGAGAGAGAGAGATGTTTTTTTTCAGAACTACAGTAGCGAGGAGGGGACCGATGATTGGCTCTATCTTGCTCCCTACCTCTCCCCAGAGCTGGTGCAGAAAAGGAAGTGATTCTACCTCACAGACTTTTCAGCTACCTCCAACACTCAAGATACGCTATCGCCAGAGTTCCCACTCGCCAGCGCTCGACCCCTTTTGGTAGACCTAGAGGCTAATAGTGAACGAGTCAGCCTTCCGCCACAAACACGATCACAGCATAGGATTCGTACTAAAGTGTATCTGCTTGAAGTTAGCGCTAAGACGCAATTGTCTGATCCTGAAAGAATGCAGGGATCTTTCCTAGATAGTGGACTCTAATGGTCGTTGGGGATTACCGAAAAAACATAAAAGGAAAGACTATAAATAACATAAAGATAATGACCCCCAAGAAATATTAGTCCCTTGGGGGTCACACTCTAAGGAAAGATCCGAATTCAGATAAATTTCAAGGCTAATCGGAGAGATTAAGAATAGCGTAGTGTCAAAGACCATTTTTAGTCAGCACAGCACCAAGATACACATGAAAGGTTTAGAAAATTCATTTTCCCAATATTATTTAAAGAGAATGAAAAGGAGAGCAAAAACAATTATGCTGCATAAAGTATATTTTATGAAATATATACATTTGCTATATTCTACTTAAGCAGTAGATAATATCATCTCATAAGGTCTACTGTTCAAGTAGAGTTAACTGTTACAGACGACTAAACTCACATTCTAAAGGAAACTGATCCCCATTATTCCTGGAGCATCAATAATAGTGTCTAAAATGACCATTTACAGGATTCGAGAAGAAGGTGTACACTGCACAAAACTGTTGCGAAGGATTGGGCCTTCGAAATATACAGTTTTGAACTTCAATTTACTTCATATAAAAAGCGAATGAACATTATATACACATGAAATACACGCATTACCTGTCCCATTGCTAATAAATACATACACTCACATACTAAACATAAGTATGCCTGATCATCAGCTTCTAACATACACACCATATATACAATATTAATCTGCCATACACACAAACAGGCTACATGTATATATATATATATATATATATATATATATATATATATATATATATATATATATATATAATATATATATATTATATATATATATATGTGTGTGTGTGTGTGTGTGTGTGTGTGTGTGTGTGTGTATACATATCAATGAGAAGACTATCGCTCTGTCTGTCTGTCTGTCTGTCTTTCTGACTGTCTCTCTCTCTCTCTCTCTCTCTCTCTCTCTCTCTCTCTCTCACTTTTCTATCTCATCCCCTTCTCTAGCCTCGGCACGTGAAGTAGTGGTGATAATTTCCAAGCTTCCGGAGGGCGAAGCCTTGGGTATAGGAGGAGGAGGAGGTGGAGGAGGAGGAGGAGGAGGAGGAGGGAGGAAGTCCTCACCACTGGGCAGTGTCACGTCCTTTGTATGAGCAGCGAAAGGCGTCTGGACCATCCTTAGGAGAAACACAGGCATCCTTTGCATTTGTTTACCACAGCGGGCGTCACTTTGCCTCCTGCAGGATGAGCTCAGAGGGTAGTCGCGTAAAAGAAGTGAGGATACAAAGGTTCCTTCCCAGGATAAAGAGAGGTAACAGAATTTGGAGACGGAGTGTTGAGCGATGTGTTTACGTAACCAAGATGGCGAGAGCAGTAGCCCAGGGCGACGGGTTTTTTCGAGTTAAGATTGATTAATCTTTAGGCTTCGGCTTCCACACAAGAGCTCACTATTTTCCTCGTGTATGATTAAAACATTATACAAAGACATACACACAACTAACTCTCTGTCTCTGTCTCTCTCTCTCACACACACACATATATATATATATATATATATATATATAGATATATATATATATATATGATATATATATGTATATATATATATATAATATATATAACAATATATATATTATTATACTATATATATATATATATATTATCTATATAATTAATATATTATTATACACACACACTATATATATATATATATATATATATATATATATATATACATATATATATATATATATATATATATATATATATATATATATATATATATATGCTTAAACAATATCTTACAAATGACGAGTCTTAATGTTTTCTCTCCAGCGAAGCGTCTCTAATAAAAAAAATTATAGATACTTAACTAACAATGTCTCTGTCAATAAATTCCAACTATTAGGCTAAGGATTCGAGAAGCAGAGATCTAGAATCAATGTATTTCTCCTCGTTATGCGTTAAGTACTAGAAGCTGCAAGTGCCCATTATGACTTGTCACTTATGTATGTTGAAATCCAGCTTCGTGACACAGTTGCTTTTTTATAATTATTTTCCGTCCTGATTCTTAGTGTGTTTTGGTTCAAGTTGGCTTTTTTATGAAGTAATCTATAAAGAAAAAATGGGAGAGCATATTCAGCAGGCTAGTCACTGCTGAACTCTCCTTCTTGCAAGGCAATTTTGCATTGCTTAATATCTTTGCGGCCAGAAGGCTCAGAGGTCAATCCAGATGGAGAAAGAAAGAAAATTGTAAATGTTTCTCTCATCATCATTTATTTGTAAACAAACATCCACAGAAAGAATCGCCATATTATGAAAAAATGCCGCCAATAAAGATAAAACCAACGAACAAATTAAGAGATGCGTACACGCAAAAGGCAATATCAGTCAGATAAATGAAGCGAAGCTACATCGTGTCTTTTAGTACTACAGCCAATCCGAAACGTCGGAAGGTGTGTGTTCCTACGCGGAACGACAGGAGCTAGACCTCAGGAATGCCGTTCACGAGTGCTCGCAATAGAAAGCCACGACTGATACGTGATATACCGGGACTGCAAGTATGAGCCAGATGGTAACCAGTGCCTCAGAGTGCCATAATCATCAAAGGTAAAGACCATTAAGGGTCTGGCACCCTTAAGAAACAATTAAGGCTTGAATTGCCAGATAGCCCAACTTCTATCCAATTAACATCTGGCATTTCCGACATAAAACGCTCTAGAGCCACTCCTGGCGACCGAGTTCTTAAAAACGGCGCTGAAACGAAAACAAATCAGGAGGAAATCTGACAAAACGTAAAACGTTACCGAAGTCGCAACCGTTGTGTTCAGAGGAAGTGCATCTATTTTAGTATTCCTAATGTCATAAATATCGTTCAAAATGATCCCACACTGATATGGAACAATGCCAAAAACACATTAGCTTTGGAAAGCAATCTTCCACGGAACAGAACACTTACGCATGAAAAAATAAAGATAATATAACGAATGAATAAAAATAAACAACCTGACGTATGACTATACGCCGGGATACATATTAAGCGAACATAAAGATTACTCATATGAGTGAAGAAAAAAAAATCGTCCTGGGTCAATGCTCTTGCATCCAGACAAAAGGAAAGGGGCAGATGTTGTTGTTGCTCTCCGGGTGTTGCAACAGAGCAACAGAGCAACAGAGGGAGGGAGGCAGCAGCCTTATGGCACGAGGTCCGGGGAGCCATCATGATCCGGATGTGCCGTCGAGGAGAGAGAGAGAGAGAGAGAGAGAGAGAGGGAGGGGGGAGAAAAAGGAGGAAAAGAGGCCAGAGGGAAGAGATGGGTGAAAGGAGAGCTTAAGAAAGAAAATCTGGGATAAGGGAAGGACTGACGACAATTCTTATCTTGGACCCTCAAATTCATAAGACGAATGGAGGAGGGGAAGTGGACTGAGGCTTGAGGAAAGATGAATGAAGAATGAAGAAGAGGAAATATTAAACGAGAGAGAGAGAGAGAGAGAGAGAGAGAGGAAACAGTAACAAGATAATGAAGGAAGATATGTATGAAGAAATGGGGAGCTAGCTAAATTAATGAGATAACAAGACCATAAAGAGGAGGAAAGAGAGAGAAACAATGGATAATGCTGTAGTGGAAGGCAGCCAAAATTAGGAGAAAAAAAAAGGCAGAAGAGCCAAGAGGGTGGAGAAAGCTTTCCCATTACAGCAATGAATAAAACTGCAGTAATATGAGCAACTGCAAGACCTGCAGTTAACCTCTAGCAAACTCAACTGCTTTGAAGGCTCTATAGCAGTCCAAAGACACACGGGAGGTCATCCATGCACATGCTAGCACATAAAGATTTCGGAAAGTGAGAAACATCTAAGGTCTCTCTCTCTCTCTCTCTCTCTCTCTCTCTCTCTCTATATATATATATATATATATGTATATATATATATATATATATATATATATATATATATACATATATATATTATATATATATCTATATATATTATATATATATATATATATATATATATATATATATATATATATATATATAGGAATGTATGTATGTGTCCTTCATTGTAAAAAATAACAGAAATCATTTCAATATCAAATTTGATCTGCACACTCGTTGCGTTACTGGACCTTGCAACAAAGTAAAGCGACTTTGTACGTAAGTGAACACGTCATAGTAAGTCGCAAAGGTCAACAATGTAGGTGAATTGCCTAAAACCTGACTTTTAACCTGAGAATTTTATTATTATAATGATTATTATAATGATGATGATTATTATTATTATTATTATTAGTAGTAGTAGTAGTAGTAGTATTAAAAGTAGTAGTAGTAGTAGTATAGTATAACGAGCATGAGTGAAATGGAGGCCAGAATGTTTCCTATGTCTATTAGAAATCTCAGTCACCTTAATGATAAAACTCAAGAGCGATATAACTCTCTGGCCCCGTTGGGGGGTAGTGCCGTCAGTGCAACTCGTGCGGTGCACTGTAGGCATTACTTAAGGTTCTATGCAGCGTGCCTTCGGCCCCCTAGCTGCAAATCTTTATGTTTCTTTTACTGCACCTCCTTTCATATTCGCTTTCTTCCATCTTACTTCCTACCCTCTCCTAGCAATTGATTCATAGCGCAACTGCGGGGTTTACTTCCTGTTACACCTTTCAAACCTTTTACTGTCAATTTCAGTTTCAGCGCTGAATGACCTCAGGGCAAATTCTATATTCAGTTCAATTCAATCGATATAATTCTCAAAGAGAAACAGATATCAAATGAATGAGTTAGTCTTGCAACGAATCTGTACATAAAGAAGGCAGATCACGTACACAAGAGCTCCGCACTAGATAATGAAATAAGATGAGCTTAGCAACAATAACATCAGCAATGATTTTTATGATGATGACGATTAGGGTGATAGCGATATTAAGGTAATAATGATAACTGAACTGGCATAGTCTTCTGTGGGCATGGTAGCGTAACGGCAGGCCACTCGATACCTGATAATAAAAATATAGGCTACATCAATAACACTTCAGACTTTCGTTTCAGATAAAGAAAGTTTGATAAAGGGTTGAGAATGTCAAAATAAGCCAGGTAATTCGTTGGAGAATTTGGAAAATATCCAGTTATCATTCACTTCTCTTTCATAACTATTTTTTCCCGGTTTTATATATGTTTACTATATAAATGGAATGTAACTCATAAAATGATAAATGATAAATTTAAGATTTTTGATTGAATTATGACGAAATATAGTTTAACATAGATAAACAGAGAGAGAGAGAGAGAGAGAGAGAGAGAGAGAGAGAGAGAGAGAGAGAGAGAGAGAGAGAATTTGGGGAGTTCTAGAGTAAAAAAAAATGCCACTCTAAGATGGTAAAATTAGCAAAAGCAAGCAGCTGCAAAATTAAAAAAAAAATCTTTCGGGGAGAGAGAAACGAAAAAAATTCACAACGAAGAGGAAGACGACGACGCAAGAAAAGAATCGAAGCCCAAAGAAATGATTTGAGATTAAAGGAGGATGACGAGGGGTGTCAGAAATTAGGTGGAGAGGGGCGCAAGCCATAAGGGGGTTAAGGGGCCCCGCGTGGAAAGAAGGTGGTAGGGAGGAGCCGTTATAGACGGAAGATGAGAGATGGGGGATGAGATGGGTGGTTTGGGGTGGGGGTTCCGGTATGGGCGTAGGAGTTGACGGCAGCGAGCGAGAGCCTGCATCATATCAAGAATCCGCGAAGGCAAAGAGGGCAGGGGCATGGCTGGCTGGCTGGGCATCCCCACTACTACCAGAAGCAGATGAGAGGCAGGGCATGAGGGAAGTCGGTGGGAATGTTTACATGCCCAGTGCCCCTGCACAGCAGGCAAAGGGTAACGAGGGCCACTGGGGGTGAGATGGATGGATGGAAGGATTGTGTGATAGGTTGAAAGGGTATAACGGAGCCGGTGGGGAGGAGGGGAATTGTGGGTATGAGGGCGCCGCTGGGCATATCTGCCTCGGGCTTTTCGAATCATGCTGTCGTAATGCCGCAAAAATTGTATCCATAATGTTGATGACACTCAGTCACATGTGCAAATGGACGAGGTAGGAAATATGACAAAAAAGAAAAAAAAAATTACGGACGTAACCCGATGTGACAAAAATACAACTTGCTCTAGGTATAGAAAAATGCGCACAATGTTTCTTCAGGAAACTGCAATTATATATATATATATATATATATATATATATATATATATATATATATATATATATATATATATATATATATAATATATATGGACACCTCAAAGCTTGGCGAATGTGAGGCATCGGGACTTACTTCGAAGGGTCACAGAGCAATCAATTCCTCTGGCCACCTACGAAGAAATAATTCGATCCGTAAATCGCTCGTTATAATACCAGGGAGATTGCTTGGTCTTTTTTGCTTACTTGGGGAGTTTGTTGTTCTTGCTGTTGCTGTTCTTGTTAAGGGCCTGGGAGGGCCTTATGGAAAAGCCTAAAAAGGTCTGAAAAAGGTGTTTTGCGTTGAGTTATAAAGGAATTTTAGGATAGGATACTTATGATCTATTCATTAGAACCAAAATGTAAAAAAAATAAATAATGTGCATGTTAAACAGCACAGAAAAATGATTTACGGTAAAATACAAAGTATTTATCTTAATTTTCGTTGGTGAAACAATGCACTATTTGCTGTAGATATTAGCAAGCGGCCCGAGTAAGCTGGAGGTCGGATCACGCCTTGTTTTAGATGCTGATGCAAACATTTAGGGCAGCCCAAAGTCCGAATGTTGCCCAAACCTAAACAAAATAGAAAAAAGAACAGGCAGGAAAAATTAAGAAGTACGTCATTCCGAGGGTTTATATTAAGGCCATTGTAAGAAAATTGTACCCTTACCAAAATAAAATTGTGGATAAACCACACTTTACATTACTCTTACTAATACTTAACTTTCTAAACTATTCCTTACCATGGTTAGCTAGCTAACTGCTCACTCTTCTTTTACCCATCTTACACGTAACAGCTAAAAAAAAAAGAAAGAAAAAAATTCCGAGAGAAGCGCCGAGCAAGCTTCGTGAACAAAAGAAGGTAACAAAGTTTGCGGAAAGCACCGACGCCACGGAGAGGAGCGTTCCTTGGGGGACAACAATCAAGTCACTAAACCGTCCAAGAAGATCATTACTGGTTTCCACTGAGTAAATATGGGAAGAGGTGACCTGTCTGGTCTTTGCTGAGAGTCTGTGGTTTTGAAATCAATAATCAGTTAACATATATGACCAGTCATGAGCGCTTTATAACCAGCACTACTCACAAGATACGATGGCAGTGAAATGATAGAGGCTTCCAGAGGAACTTCATAGAGAATTAGCGGCTTGCTCTCTTGATTGAAATACAAGGAAATAAAAGTCATGCGGGTTGTCAGGGCTTCACTTGATGAACTAGATCACTTATTGTAACTCGGGAAAACAAAACGAGTCCTACAGCCGGGACAAAAATATATAAAAGTCAAAACCTTTTCCTGTCTGAAGAGCGTAGCATTATGTGCAGAAAATGACACAAATTAGGTGATAAAGTGTTGGCTTGTGCCGTCGCCTCCTTCTCCTTCTTCTTCTTCTTCTTATGAATGTGCAAAGATATGATTGAACAAACAGAAAAATCAATAATTTACTAATGAAGCTGTCACAAAATACAATGCCCGTACGAGACAAATATGCAATCGAATTAAAAGAATTAGAAATTCAAGGATGCAATCATGCATATCGAGCACCTTACGCAATATCACATCAGCAGCTTTCCCTCAGGGTAAACACATGACTTGCTCCCTGCTAAAATATACAAGCTGTGAAAAATAAATTTGGTGGGGTACAATATTTGTAAAGAGAAAGCCGTGGCGGGGATCCCTTAGGTGAGCAGGACTGTTGAAGGGGTGACCGTGAGAAAGTTTATCGTAGTTTACCTCCTTCAGTAGCCGCCAGCCCTTCCAAGGTGTGAGGAGACGGGAGGAAGACACTCGCGGGAGCGCCAGAAAAAATGGGGAATTGGTTGTTCTTAACTCACAACGATCCACAGAGGCGGTTGTGAGGGACCCTGACCGAAGGATATATATTCGTGCGAAAGATCAGTCGTCTTGATTGTAGAAATACGAAGACAGATTTACCTGGTTTACCGAGCTTGACTCGGTAAATCAGGCCATCAGTTCTAAACAAATTGAACATATCTAAACTTTATTTAGGAAGTTTTAATATTTCTGATGTGAGTGTACAGAGAGAGAGAGAGAGAGAGAGAGAGAGAGAGAGAGAGAGAGATCGTTTTGGCAAAGGCAAAACATAAAGCTATATTAATTTCTGAAAGTAAGTATGGGGTTGGAAATAATTACAGATTTACATAAGAAATTTGTGCAAAGATTTTTCATTAAATGTTAACTTTTAGAAGGGAAGCGGCTCCCTTTCTGTACTTACAAACCAACCAGTGCGTTCATCATAGAGTCACGTGAAACCCGAAAAAAAATGGCGATAAAAATACCAGGCTGTCCACATTTCGGGACGAAAGACTCCTTCATGCAGATGAAGAGCGACAGTGATTGACGAAGATTTTCCGCCAGCAATTTTTGGTCAGACCGTTAATGAAATTTCCTGAGAATTCTCCAGAAAAAGCTGATTGAAAAAAAAAAAAAAAAAAGACGAGTCAGTCTTTTCAAATCCTCCTGAAGTCGCATCTAAAAAATCCCATCAAGTTCGTCCGCCTTCTCCTCCACGGTTCTCAGACCCAATTTCAAGAAGAGGAAAATTAAAACTGCTTCCACTCAACCAAATCCTATTCCCGAAAACGGAGAATTCTGTTCCCGATTCGCTGTTGACGGATTCTTCTCATGGCAGGAGAATGCGGGACTGACTTCGCTGTGGCTCTCTTCGTGCTCCCACTAGACAGACATACCTTGTAAAAGGAGCATCTCTTCTAAGTAAAATAACTCGCAATCTTTCAGGCTTGAAGTAGAAAAACTAATGAAAAGATGCATGTGCATTGTGCATACATGTGACTTAAATGCAGACTAATTAGTGACGCTCAAACGTTTCAGTCATGAAATCCAATTGGATTTCGTGTTGTAGTTATTCTAAAGGGGTCGGTTTATGTCATCTCTTAAACCAATGCTCACGAGGTCTAGTCTGCTGACTGGGCAAGCGCGTTATTTTTCATGTGTACTGGTGTAAATGAATTCATATGTATTTTATGCCATTATGTATTAGTAGAATTACTTACACGGACGAGTTAAATAAATAACAAAAAATGTGCCAAAATTACGTCGGGTGAAATCGGATTATCTGTACAGCGTATAACGCTTTATGAAACTCTCGGCCACGGCCTATGAAACTTTTTGCCACTGTCCTGTGGTTGCCTGTGTTTCTGGCCTATAGCATTGCTAGACGCACGATCATGGCTAACTTTATCCTGAAATAAAATAGCAACTACTGAGACTAAAGGGCTGCAAATTGGTATCTTTGATGATTGGAGGGTGGATGATCAACATACCATTTGCGACGGACAGACAAAACCAACTCAATAGTTTTCTTTTACAGAAAACTAAAAGTCTGACTTTTCCATGACTTAAGCAAACAAGTCTTTAGAACTTTTGTAAATGTATGTAAGCTTTAGTTTACTTACAGAATGAAATTCTTTGATTATGCAGGCTGACTGTTAGCATGCAAAACTGATAAGAGAAATGGTACAGTACGACACATCCCGTGAGGGCGTAAGTTAAAGATTTGCCTGCAGACATGTCATATATGAGAGTCGGTGATTTGCTATCATCATAAACTGCGAGTTCACCTTTTGCAGCAGCAACTCATTGTGTGGTTGCACTAGTCTATTGTTTGTCGGGAAAAAACTTACGACGGAGTCCATTGTTACTGGCAACTGTACTTTCTGCTGTAATGGGTGGCTTACTGATTCATGCTGTCTGTAGGTACGTGAATTTGTGGTTCACCTATAAAGCAAACATTCGTTGAGGGCGTGAGCATTTGAACCTATTGTTTGTGAAACAAACATCCGTGGAGTGTACATATTCCTGCAATGAACGTGAGAGCCTATGGCTTACTTACAAAAGGATGTTTTATATACATACAAACGTGCATCTTCTTAAATTATGGTTAGCTAAAAAAAAAATACAACACATGAGCATTTGAGGTGAAGGCACAATACATTCTTTAAGGTTTGTATCTGCTTTACGTACTATCACAAATGCCTAATTTTTGTTCGTTAGACAACCATGACCTTCAAATGAAGTCGTGTAATTAGGTAAGTCAGCACCCTTGCATAAGTTTTCAAGTATTGTACAAGCCTAAATATGCAGCATAGCCAAGCACGTTTGCATGTTTGTATTAGCAAAACAAGTCATCATTATTATCGTATTCGTAGCAAACCGATGAGTAAATGGGATTTAAAACACTTAAGAAAAAATTCAAACGAACAACGGAAAACAGCGGTGATTATGTATGGTATGGAAAGGAACGCCGGAAAAGCGTTATTTGTTTTTAACAACTGCCAAAATTCTTGAGCACCTTTAAACAGTAATTCATACAACCATGCGCTACGAGTAAGTGTGATATCGTTCAGCCTTCGGAAAAATATTAAGTAATGTTTGGCTCCAGGGTCTTACGATGGGTTATTCCGTGTCACGATATTTGAGAGCTATCATCATTGTCTTCTTTTAAATTATCTAGTTGCTGCTGTATTTCTGAACATGTCTTCCTATGCAAGAGTTGACTATCTTAAACTGTGCCTCAATAAATTGACTATACTTGTAATAAACATCTGAATACCTGCCAGCGTTAACTCTTAACTGATACAGACTGGTAAACTCTTTGGTTCCGTACACGGAAAATTCCCAGTTGGAAAATTTCCAGGCGTAAGATTGCCAGGCGGAAATTTGACAGTGGGGAAAACTGCCATTGGGGAAACTGCCAGTGAGGAATATTGCCATTGGCAAATTAAAGGACTGAGCTCATTTTGACCAAAACTACCATTTCTCTTTTTATAAGTGCTTATTTTGCTATTTGAAGTGACAAGAATATTAGTAATTAAGACTTACCATTTCTTTTTATAATTGCCTGTTCAAACCAAAACTACAATTTTTGTTTATGTTTGTTTTTATTTATTATGTTTGAACTCAAATTTACTTGGCTGACTTACTTGGAGAAAGAAATTAGTTCAAGGCGCGAATTGGTACGACAGAGATATACATTTCTCTAATCTCTTTCTATACCCATAATGGCTTTTATTATAACAAGTGAACGTGGTAAGGATATCCTTGTCGATGAACTTCAGAATGTATCATCAAAATGGGCTAAACAAGGAGGGAACAAAAATATATTGGGATGTGCTGCAAAAAAAGAAAAAAAAAAAAAGAAAATCTTGCCCAGCAAGACTACACACCAAATCAAAGGATCATGGTTACGAAATTCTGAAATGTGTTAACGAACACAACCATAGTTCCACCAAGAACAAAGTGGATGCCAAAGTAGCGATTCAAGATCTGAAAGAGGAAGTTTTGATTTCGATTCATCCTACTCGTTCTTTGGTGGCAAATTGTTTATCATCTTTAGATGAATGTGCACGTTCTAAGCTAAGGAATGTGCAACATATAAGTAGAAAAATGTTCGAGAGTGGAAAAAGCAAAAATCGTGCACCATACCCATTCCCCCTGAAACGACAGGATTTATAATTCCACCCAATTTACAAAATCTTGATTCTGGAGAGAGATTCCTCTAGTATGATTCTGGAGCCAATGATGAAAATCGAATACTATTGTTTATCACGAATGATGGCAATCAGGATTTAAGGGATATACGGAACTGGGCTATATACGGAACGTTCAAAGTGTCACCTGACGTGTTCTATCAGCTATTTACAATTCATATGCAGGATGAAAGTTCTAGTGTTCCATGTGTTTTTGCACTTCTTCTTAACAAAACAGAAACGACCTATGAAAACCTGTTCCACATAATAAAAAATTTAGTCCAACAAGACCCCCACAGGGTAATGTGTGATTTTGAAAAGGCTTCGATAAACGGACTGGTGAGCGTTTTTCCCCAAACTGACCAACACTGGTTGTTTTTCCACTTCTGCCAGGCACTCTATAGAAAGATTGTGAACCTTGGTTCCAAAAATAGATACCACGATGAAAGTGGATTTAGTTAAAAGATACGATGTTTTTCAGCCCAGGCTTTGAAGGACTATCAGAAGATGAAGATATTCCTGAAGAATTTCTTTCCTATTTTGAATTAACATACATTGGTGTTATGAGAGGAAGAGGTAACAATAGGAGAAGGTCAGCGCCGTTTTTTCCAATTCCTATGTGGAATATTCATTCGAGAGTGGAACTTTATAACTCACCACGTACCAACAACAGCATTGAAGGTCTCAACAACGCTCTTTCAAAATTATCGCAGAATGTCATCCAATATCTGGAAATGTATTTAATTTTTGAAGAAGGAGGAAATTTCATTGCAAACAAGAACACTACAATTTGAACGAGGAGATGAGATTAGTAATCCAAAGAAGTACAGAAATATCCATGATAAATTGAAAAGAGCCGTTGAGCTATATAACGCAGACGATAAAATCGCGTTGCTTATAATCTCCATTCATTTTGAATAGCAACAGCTTTTTCTTTTTTGTAAATATCCATTTTGTTTCATTAAATTATATTATAAAACTTTTCGTTTTAAATCTTAAGGTTTTTATTTTAAAAAACCCCATTCAGTTTTTTTATTTATTCTAAAGCACTATCAGGGTTTCGTCTCTTAAGTTGGGCTTCAAATAATAAAAGAAGCACTTATAAAAAGAGAAATGTCAGTTTTGGTCCAAATGAGCAATCCTATGAAAAGTGGAATCACTTTTTCTTTTCAGATTGAAATGGTCTTCATGTAGGTTAGATTTTCTGAGCTCAGTCTTTTAATTTGCCAATGGCAATATTCCTCACTGGCAATTTTCTCAATGGCAGTTTTCCCCACTGGCTATTTTCCGCCTGGCAACTCTTCCGGCTGGAAATTTTCCAACTGGGAATTTTCTTATAACCCTTTGGTTCTCAGCACATCTTCAAGATGAGTTATTATGTTCATGCCAAAGTCTACTTTGAGACCCAATATAATTGACAACTACTAGGTACCATGCACCGGAAAAAATCAATTTTTAGGAAATGGTGATAAATTGTTTCCACTAAGCTGGCGATGAACTCAGGTCTATTGTTCGGCGTTCTAGATGACCTAGTCTTCCAGTGTGTGTGTGTGTGTGTATATATATATATATTATATATATATATATATATATATATATATATATATATATATATATATATAGATATATATATATATATATATATATATATATATATATATATATATATATATATATAGTATCTATATAAATATATATATATGTTGTTATTCTGTGTATTTCTTCATCTCTGGTAACATATGAACATATGCTGACTAAGAAGACGAGTAGGAACCTGAGAGATAGGAGTGGGTCTTGTAGAGAGAGAGAGAGAGAGAGAGAGAGAGAGAGAGAGAGAGAGAGAGAGGATAGGGGGGAGGGCCGGGGAGGAGACCGGGGGGAAGCCGGGGTCCAAGGCGTTTTCCTCCTCCAACCTAACTTCCCGTGTGACCGAGTGCCAGTTCTCCCGTTCTTCCTCCTCCTCCCGTTTTCCCTCCGCTGCTTCCATGGTGCTGCGAGGAAAGTGGCGAAGAGGTGCCACATCCTGTGCGTCATAATGCTGGGTAAACAGGCCATCATTAGAGGCCACTACCGGCACATAACAAGGAGTAACGATAAGAAAAACACCAGGACTCCTCCACTCCTTCGTCCGACGAAGGCCGAGGTTTGGTTATTGAAGGCTTCCCAGTTGAAGGGAGGAAGCAAGATGCTCTGAAGTGTTATGTTTCTGTCTCGTATTCATAGACGGGGATTCTGTTCTGTGGAAGATTCCTCATCAGATTCATAGTCTTGGACCTTCATTCCATATAAGTATGATTACATTTTTGGAAAATAATAATAACACTCACCATAATTTTGGTAGTTGCCTCTTTCTGCGAGATATTGATTGTAAATCCCTACTCACTGGATTTCCATGCTGGATAGATTGCTTTTTACCTCGAATTGTTTTTCATATTTCTGGTAAAAATAAAAAAAATAACTAGTTTTAATTAACAGTTGTTAACCTTTAATTAAGGGATGCTTAAGCACTTCACAAGTCAGTGAAAATAAAATGAATTAATATATATTTCGGATATACACACACACACAATATACATGCACAAATGCATACACATATGCAGGCACGCATGCACACCATATATATATATACTTATATATATTTATATAATATATACACAGTATTATAAGTATATTATAATAGAGAGAGGGAGAGAGGAGGAGGTGGGGGTTTGGCGGGGGGGGGGGGGGGAGGGTGGGGGGGGGGCGACGTAACCTTCAGTAGTCACACAATAATTAAGTGTCGCATTCAGATGCGGCCTGCCATTAAGCCCTTCTTCCGCCGCTCGGGTCAAAACAAGAGAGGCCGATTCGGGTTCGTGTGAAAAATGCATTCGAAAGGAAATCGAAATGTGGCCCTTTCGAGGCGCGTGTGGGGGTGTGTGCGGCCGAGGCTTTTGTGTAGACGAGAATTTGCTATTTCCTTTTATCATTAAGGCGTTGCTTCTCTCTCCTTTCACACTATTGCTATTTATAAACGGGAAGCCGCCGGGAAACGAAAATATGCAAGCATCGTTAGGAGACAATGTAACGTTCCGGTGTTATATTACCGCTAGGTATCATCACAGTCATATTTCACTTACATTCATTTGTATTTTGGACATGTTTGCGTTTATCGTTATCTGTAATGACTGTGATTATAATGGAATGGTCTGACTCCATCTTTAATCCTTTTTCTTTCTAAATCTGAAAGTCATCATTATCGGTTTTTATAACTGTTACAAATCTTTAAACTTCAAAAGAGAACTATCTTTGAAATATGAAATTTACTTGTTACGTAAACTTCGGTTTTAATGAAGGAACGATCCTGTACTGTATAAATGCAACATTTCAATGATTTCCTTGCAGTTTCATCTTAGAAAGAATGTGATTCTTAAGGGTGTGTTCATAGCTCTAAATTCTAACCTTTTTGAGCTGTTAGAAGAATGAGCTCGCACGCAAAATGACTATCCTTTTTCCGGAATGATTAAAGTAGCATGATTCAATTTTTGGCTTTTTCCGAAGAATCTCTCTTTTTTTTTTAAATTTTATTAATTTTGACCGAGTCAAAATTCCACGTAAAAATGAATGAAAAAAAAAAAAAAAATTGAGGGATTTTATTTCTGGAGTGACTGCAATCCAGGGCTGAGGTTTTGGTTCCACTGTATTTTGAAAAATCTGAGAATTCCATTTTGCCTCATCTTTCTATCTTGCTGTTATTCACCACTACATGGCGATAGCGATGACAATAGCTGTTACGACTCCAGAGTACACAAACTCATCAGCTCTTTCAAACGGGGGATGGATCAGAAAAGAATAAGACGTCGTCACTGTCACATATATCCTTCAGCAGATGAACCTCCTGTTCAAAATATCTTGTCAGGATCAGCCTCTTGAAATTCCTTGATTTTGTTGCGTAGACTCACATGGTTCATTGATGTCAAGGTCGTTGCAACCATTCCACCACCTCATTCACTCCAGCCAGCCAGCATTTGCTATGTCTTAAACCCCGTTTTTTCCCCCTTTTTGAGGTATTTTTCTTATTCAGTCGTCTATATGCCAACGCAAGCCCTTACACAAAAACGGCCTGTAAGTGTGGTAAGGTGTGAACAGGACTCTGTTCAACCAACCGAGATGACCTCTCTCCCAAAGCCCAAATTAGCCTTTTGACCGCATGTGACCAGACCACTTCACGGTCAATTTTTTCAACTATTTAGGGTAACCAAAAATATATTAAACCTACAGTTACCTGCAATACATCACTCCCTGCTAGATGCAATGCTCTCACCACTGCTATCCACTGGGATTCAACGCTACACTTCGCTCCTCTTCACCTCTTCTCTCATCTGTCTACTGTTTATTACATTTATTCCTGAAAAGGCACCTGTATTTCATACGCATCACTCTTATTTTTCTTACCACTACCCGTAAATAATTCACACTATTGAGATATAAAACACCTTTATATGAGATCCACCGTTACACCTTATACGTGTTGCTGTCAGTTCCACGATACGCCTTCTCGAGATCCATATAACCCTTATACAAAAATATTTTAATCTAATTATAAAATGGCCAAACATATGTTCCGTATATAGAATTATTTGTTGCAAAATAAATTAGATAAAAAAATTTAATTCACGCACCATCTTCAATGCCTTACTTTCTAAATCAAAGGCATACCATACAAGTTCCCGTGTATACTAAGTCATATTCTATCATAAAATATTTTAAATCACATGTCATCTTTCCTCTCTTTCAGAGGAACAATGACTCCTTAATGACACTTAGGAACCTTTCCCCCATCCAGAACAAATCCAGGCTAGCCACTCGGTTGTACTAAGTATGTCTTTAGTACCGCAAAATCTCGCTGTCGATTCCTTGAACTGCTGCGTCCTTTCATTCCTCGACCCTTGATTAACCTCCTCACTTCCTCACCAGTCGCACAACGCTGAAATTTGCGTTACGCTTCTCTGCCACTTCTGCATCACTCAGATCTATACCTCTCTTCCACCTTCTTCATTCATCGGGCATTCAAATTACTCAACTTATGATCACAAGGCAACACTAAATCTCTCTCTCTCTCTCTCTCTCTCTCTCTCTCTCTCTCTCTCTCTCTCTCTCTCTCTCTTTTAAATTAATTCATCACCACTTAAATTACTCATCTCACGATCACAAGGCAACACTAAATCTCTCTCTCTCTCTCTCTCTCTCTCTCTCTCTCTCTCTCTCTCAAATTGAAGGTGAAACCAACAGTACTTGTCTACTACCAGGTGCTACATTATCGCTCTATAGGTTAACAGAGTTACGGACTAACGGCGTACTATTTATAAAACCATTTTAGATCCAACCGGTCATCATGAAGAAGGCCGAACATCGAAGAATATATGAGCAGTAGCGAGAGAAGTAACCGATGGCCATCATCAGAGAGGAGAGAGTAAGTGAAGATAAAAGTTCCCCAAATCAAAATATTATTTCAAAATGTAATCATATCGTAATGGAATGCTGTGCTAACTCTGTTGTCTTCGCAAATTTATGCGACTCATAACGATAATGATAAGCGAAGATTATAGGTATGACTCCTCCGCCACCGGTTGAGAAAAAAAGAAAAACAAAAAGATCAGCATTTTGCGTCTTTCAGCATCCGGGAAGTGGGCGCTCATCACGAAACCAATCAACGAGATGCCAATTAGCACATGTCAAAATGCACATCGGAGGCGGCGATCCTCCCCCTCTGCAGTGACGCTCGTCGAAAATACCTGTTCGTGTATCAAATGGCTGCATCTAAATACTAATTTAAAGGAAAAAAAAACCCTTGACTAAAATAACACCGTTAAAGAACTTCCGTCAAAAATAACACCCATTCCAAGAAAACCTTAGATAGCAGTTAACGCAAATGGCAATCTTTCAGTCGAAATTAATACTAGCTTAAGACATCTTTGTTTACGAATAGTACCAATTCAAATCCTCTAATATCAATTCTTTAAAAAAAACGCTTATTGTAATATTTCTATTTCACAGAATGCTAATACAAAAACGCATTTCTTAAAATTATAAGAATTATATAAACTTCAGTTTAAGAAGACTAATCAAATTCGTCATCTGGTTTGTTTACACAACTATATTTCTATAATAGACCTGTACATGTACATATTAGTGAGTGGTGCAAGATAGATGCATGGATGACGCGGTTATGAGAGAGAGAGAGAGAGAGAGAGAGAGAGAGAGAGAGAGAGAGAAGGGTGATAGTGTAAGGTGATAGCTCTGAGGATGTCGGCTAGCGTTATATTTACCACGGAAAGAGAGAGAGAGAGAGAGAGAGAGAGAGAGAGAGAGAGAGAGAGAATTTAAAGCGATGTCGTCCCTTGAGGAGGGAAACTCCAAAGGGGTTCCCATTATTATTGAAAAAGCTAATTGCGTGGGCCTATTGCCATTAAATGACAGAATTTACACTGAATAATGAAGAGTATTTAAAAAATGAATTATAAAAATTTGTATGATTCCTGTTTGTGGTCTTAGGCAAAGGGTTTCCTGGCATCTTTAAGGCAAGGTCTCTCGCACGAGACTGTAGGCATTACTAAAGGTTCTATGCAGTGTGGCTCCGACCCCTAGCTGCAACCCCTTTCGTTCATTTTACTATACCTCCTTCCATAGTCTCTCTCTGGGAGAGACTGTTAAACCTTTCAGACCTATTACTATCAATTTCCGTTTCAGCGCTGAATGATCTCATAGTTCACTGGGCTTAGCCTTCGGCCTAGATTGTATATTCATTTCATCAACTCTCTCCATCGGCCTTGATACCAGGCTGCATATATATGAATATGAATTTTCTTGGCAGAGGATGCTAATAATAAAAGTGGAAATACCTTTACATAAATTGTACTAAAATAATACCGCATATCGATGTGGTCCGTACTTTACTGCGACGATGGTGTCATATAAAAGAATGACTTTTTCACGAAAGAAGACAAGAAAGCAATTGACTTATCAAGAAGTCTTTTCCGGGACAGACTTTAGTACGGGAACAAATATGAGAGAAGCAGAGTCAACCCTGGTAAAACCACCATAAATAGCCAAAGCTTCCCAATTCAGTAATGAATGGAGGATGCGAGGCGACGTCACCAAGATGCCATGAGACATTCAACCCGCCCACGCCCTCTCTCTCTCTCTCTCTCTTCCCATCTGGCCAACCTTACTCATTCCCTTCCTCTTTTGTTCATTTTTCTCGTTAAATCTCCTCTGCGACTCATCACTCATTTTCTGAACCCACATTGGATATCCTGGGTTAGAGCACGTAGGCCTATGGATACCGCCAATATGAGGAGACGATAGAGGAGCTTGGTGAAAACTTTTTTTAAGGAGAGAAAGGTACTTGAATGCTCGTAATTCTGATGTTCTAATTACGAAGATAGAGAGCTAAATAAATTCAACAGATAGGAATATTATCTTCGACAACAAAATACACATTAAACATAGTAAACAACAGCATCATAACTGTAACGAATGAACATAAAGTGAATGTTGAAAACCGAAGTCTGGAAAACATTGAAAGAAATCCAAGTAACACTTCTTGAAGACTGCACCATCTTCTTCTTCCAGGTCCCTCATCAAAGAAGCCAAGAGAAGAAACGATCTGCAGATGAAGTGAACCAATTCACTGCTGCATTCACTAGAGCAAATAATTCATTTTCGACACAATTCTTTACCTCGTCATTAAATGCAAATTGTAGGTACTTACTTTATTATGCCGTCTGCCTCTGCAAGCATTTGATTATGCGTTGGTACACGCGAACAGTGAGCTTTGCGTTCGTTCACTCGTTGAGACGACTCTGTTACTTGTTTTGTCTCTAACAGTAATTTCTCAGTGATGCCTCATATCCTGTGACTCCTAAACCCTAAAAACATCCAAAAACAACACAAAATTGCCGTTTGCATTATCGACAAACTTCTTCTTATTGGACGACAATCCTTCCCAGGACCATTAAGGAGATTGCCGTCTTTTTTTATCTGTCTCGTCTTCGGAAATATCCACGTAAACGGATAATGAAGAGACTAAAAAAATTGTGGGTGGGGTTTTGGGGGGGTTTGGGGGTTGGAAAAGAGTGGAGGCGGAAGAAGATAGTCTATTTCTCTTTATTCTGCCACGGCTTTGAATCTACTTATGTGAGAAGATAAAGAGATCTAATGGGGAGAGAGGAACTGGAGAACTGGGGTATGAAAAGGTCGGGCATTTTAAGAAATGTGTCCCATTTTGAGTGTATTCTCATAAATAGATAACGAAGAAGCTAAGGAAATTAGGAGAATCGAGAAGTTGTATCGATTTTTTTTCTCCCCCGTCATTGAAGCGTTCATTAACCGATAAAGAAAAGCTCGAATTAAAGACTGAAAACAAGAAAGGAACCTGAAAAAGACAATCGACGTCTTTCATTTTTTTTTTGTCCCATCTTGCAAATAATCACATATATACAATTACATAAATCTAATTAGGAAGAAAGAACCGAAGCGAAAAACAGACATGAAAAACAGCGAACTATTTTCTAATCTCTCCTAGAGGGATAATGAAGAAATCTACCAGGAGAGAGAGAAAGAAGGAGGAGAGGCGAATGGCAGCCTGAAGAAGAAGATTGTTAAAGCCATCGCAAACAGTAGACGGAGGCCCTCGACAGCCGTGATGCTCGTTTCCGCCCCTTTTTGTAGCGGCGTTTTGCATAATTACTCCCCCATTAAGTTCAGGCTTAATTAGCCGAGCTCAAAAGAATGGAGGCATTTCTCTCACCAGCGTGCAATTTCCATTTAATATAGAACCTTGGTAGTGAGGGGGAGAGGGTGGGGGTGGGAGATAGAGGGATGCAAAGGAACAAACATGATCGCCCAGATCAGCCGGGACGAACACGCGAACCGGCTTTTATGAAGTGGTAACAGTTCACGTAATAACTGGGTAATAATTCGCTTGTGTCGTCTCCTCGGTAACAGGTAGTTACCGATTTCCTGAAACGTCAGATGAAGATGGCAGAGGCTTCTAACTCTAGCATCTCCTACGATTTCCCAAACAAGTGTGTATTTGCTTAACTAGACATTCAGTCGCAAACACATAGGCACATTTAACACACACACACAGACACACACACACACACACACACACACACACACACACACATATATATTATAATATATACTATATATAATCTATATAAGTATATATATATATATAGATTCACAAATACTAACCAACAAATATCGTTGGATATCCAGTCCACTAAACCTAGGGAATGACCTACACCCAAAGGGAATGATAAGTGATAGCTGCTTCCTCGCCAGTGAGATTCGAACCACTGCCTGGTTTAGAAACAACGATATACAGTGACTGTTGAACAATGAGCCATCAAACGAAGATATTCAACGTTATTTGTGGCGTAATATATATATATATATATATATATATATATATAATATATATATATATATATCTATATATATATATGATTATACCCACTTTACTGCGTGATTTATTTATCACACATTACCACAGGTGAAAAATATGAGTCGAGGTGAAGATCCTGACTGGTTTCAACTTTATTTCCAAGCCATTGACAAAGGACTAATACATAGTATTAGAAGTCACAAATATGTATAATACAGAGACAGTACAGACGAACGTTCACACAACCGCTTGGGACTGCAGAACCACCCATAGGCGGGTGTCAAGGTAGTAGCCATAGATATAGAGGGGCCTCTCTATAGTACTATCTATGGGAGTAACCTTCAAAACTCATTTGGCACAAATTTACAATATAATCTCAAGGGAGAACACTGGCCCGTGGTTGGATCTGCAGTCTCAAACGGTTGTGTATGCTCGTCAGTACTGTCTCTGTAACATATATGCGTATTTGCGACTTCTAATACTATGTATCTGCCCTTCCTCAATGGCTTGGAAATAAAGTCGAAACATGTCATGACCTACACCCCTGTGGCAACGTGATACACACTCACACATTTATACATATGTATATATATAATATATGTGCATATATATATATATATATATATATATATATATATATATATATATATATATATATATATATTGCTACTTTCAAAATGCATATATCCCCTCTTTGACTGTATAAAGTATTGTGTATAAGATTTTGCAATATTTTTTCAGATTCCTAGATAGCTTAGAGATAGGATGTGTGTTCAGATTTCGCATAACATAATGTAAAAAGAATATATAACGTAGAATGTAGAAAGAGAGAGATATCTTTGTCCGTTCAAAGCTAGAGTTTGCTTTCCTAATCTGTCAACACGTTTGATTAGAGGCCTCGAGTCTTCATTGTGTTTTGGGATTCTGTCATCACGTATGATAAGGGACTTCTGCTTCGGTCGATCGAGTCGAGTACGTGTCTTTTTTGAACAGACTGGTCTCGTACGCGTATGTCTTTGCTGAGTGCCACGTGCAGATTATACATTTCTTTGTAAAGTTGCGTCATAATGGAAGCTTCTGGAAGAATTATTGCCCAAAACGTTTTGTTTCATCTTCCCAGTCCAGCATCCGTAAGGGAGAAGAATTTCTTTAGATCTTAGATACTCAAGGCATTCACATCTTCTCTCTCTCTCCTCCCTCTCTCTCTCTCTCCATCGCATAGCACTTTTGATTTTAAAGTAACGTAACGATTTCGTACTTATTGAATGTCACTTGTAACTTGTAATTTTCAGATTGATATTTCCTAGAGTTTATTTAGTGTTATTTAGTGTTTTTTTGTGGAATCTGAACAAACATTGTTGTTGTAACGGCGCCTGGTTTTGTGAAAGTGTGAAACAAGCTGCAGCAAGAAAGAAAGAAATTGGTATACCAAAAAGGTAAAGTGTGTTATATCTTTATTAGTTGCAACTAATAGCTAATGGGAACAGTGGTTAACTAATAACTAATAACAGATGGTTACAAAGGTTTGGTAAAAACTAATAGTTACAATGGTTTGAGTGAAATTTACATTTTTACTCATTTCAAATTTTTGTGTTTTGTGTTTGTTTATTTTTTGCATTTATTCTTTTATTTTCTTATTGAAGTGTGTCTTTTTATTTTATGTTCTGTGTGATTAATACTTTTTAAATATTGGTATTTTCCACATTTTTCTGTATTTTCATTTGCATTCACAATTTAATTGACTTTATTTTCATTGCTTAATCATTGCACATTTAATTAAATTTAACGCTTGTGAATTAATTTGCATTTACTTAGAATTCTTTTCAAATTTTATTGTTGTTTAGCACTTGTGAATTAATTTCCAAATTTCAATTATTGCCCTAACACTTTTGAATTTTGATTGAATTAATTTTCTTGAATTTTGTGATAAATTAATTTTGATGTTTAATGTTTACTTTTGTAATTTGATTCAAGAATTAATTAAACTTTGACTTTTTTTTCAAGTAACAGTAATTTTCCCTGATATTGTGAATTTTACTTATAAATTTTGAGTTTAATAATAAATTTGTATTTTAAATTTTTATAAGTGTTTTCTTTATCTTACACCAGCATATTTGCATTTGATTATGTTGATGTTATGTAGAAACATAGAGTGGTAATTGATCTGTTTTCCTTCAATTAACTTGAAGTGACTTAGAACCAGGGAAGTACTTAGACTTCTGAAATCAGGGAAATACTTAGACTTTTAAAGTTGTTTGATGGAGTGATGCCCTTTGATTAATTTAATTACATGCAAGATTACCTCACACCTGTTTTGATAAACTTAGGTCTGATTTTCTGCATTACTGGTAAGTTGTTGAGGGATCACTGTTGCCTTTAGAATATTCAGTCGTTTGTACCTGTGATGAGATTCAGATTTCTGGCTTTTTTGTGAGGTAACAATAACATGAATGTAAGTGTAGTAACAGATAATTGGCACTTCGTCACAATATATATATATATATATATATATATATATATATATATATATATATATATATATATATATATGATTAATTTGTGACTCACATCAGAAAGGATAATTCGAATGAAATGCTGTCAATTAGGTTACTCCCCAAGTAAACCCCGAGGTACAGTGGTACTTAGGTTTTAACTTCTTTTAGACTTCAGTGGTCCTGGGTGGCCTGTCAACCAGTCCATGCCCATGAAGTCTAAAAGAACTTAAAACCTAAGTACCACTGTACCTCAGGCTTTACTTGGGGAGTAACCTAATTGACAGCATTTCAATCGAATTATCCTTTCTGACGTGAGTCAGAAACTATATATACCCACACACACACACATGTATGTATATATATATATATATATATATATATATTATATATGATATATATATATATACATACATATATATATTTTATATATATCACATTGCCACAGGGGTGTAGGTCATGACAGGTTTCGACTTCACTTCCAAGCTATTGAGGATGGGCTGATTCATAAAATATTAGAAGGCACAAATACGTATATATACTACAGAGACAGTACTGATGAGCATACCACAACCGTTTGAGACTGCAGATCCAACACGGGTCAGTGTTGTCCCTTGAGATTATATTGTGAATTTTCGCCAAATGAGTTTTAAGGCTACTCCCACAGATAGTATAGAGAGGCCCCTCTATATCTGTGGCTACTCCTACCTTGACACCTGCCTGTGGTTGGATCTGCAGTCCAAACGGTTGTGCGCACGTTCGTCTGTGCTGTTTCTGTAGTACATATATTTATGACTTCTAATACTATGCATCAGTCCTTTGTCAATGGTAATGTGTGATAAATGAATCATGTACTAAAGTGTGTATTATATTCAACGTTATTTTGGGGTGCAATATATATATATATATATATATATATATATATATCTATATATATATATATATATATATATATATATATATATATATATATATATATATATATATATATATACACAGGCGGTCCCGGGTTACGACGGGGGTTCCGTTCTTGAGACGCGCGTCAAGCCGGAACATCGTCAAAAATCCTAAGAAAACCTTACTTTTAATGCTTTGGGTGCATTGAAAACTATGTAAACTGCATTCTTATGGCATTTTTTTCATAAAAAAAAAAAAAAAACCTTCAAATATTGATTTATTTTGCATTTTGGTGTCATATTTCATCTCCCAGATGAGCTTTAGCTCGTAACCCTTGAACATGCGCGTAACCCTGGAACATGCGTCGTAACCCTGGAACATGCGTCGTAACCCTGGAAATGCGTGTAACGTAACTCTATTGACAATCGTCGTAACCTTGGAACGTCGTAAGCCGACACCGTCATAACCCGGGGACTGCCTGTGTATATATATATATATTTACGGATTTTGATCGCCTCGTCTTCACAGTATCATTCATTTTTATATAGTTCTAGTAGAGCAGCCATTTTTCTCCTATCCGCTGACTTTAGGAGGGAAAACAGGCATGTCCGGCGCCAGCCGTTAGTAGCGGGGGGAATAAAGACTCATTTAACCATTAGGGACGTATCCCAAGGGGAGTGTGTAGCTAGCTAGGTACTTCTTAGGCCTACTTATAAGATCCCTATTCCTGTGAACCTTTGCTGGAGATATGTTCTGTTCCTAGGATGACCTGCCAACCTGGGGGGGAGAAGCTGCCCCAACACCCAAGTTTCGCGCCCGATGACGGCCTCTGTCCACCTCAGTCCTTGACCCAGGACAGACATCCAAGCCAGCCTGCCTATAGGCCTACAAAGTGGCTAAGTGGCGCCCCGACCTTGGACAAAGCTGACGCCATATTCTCCAAAGGCCCACTATATAAGGCATCTAGATACGTCTTGAGTTACAGTCATATTGCCAGTTCTTTTCCTCTGAGTCAAATAAGCTCTTCCACATTTTCCAATTCGAACTCCTAATTCTCAAATGAACATCCCTTTGTTCCTCTCCTACCTCGTGGCCGCATGCCACCTTTTGTGATCGTCCCAGACAAAGTCTTCATTGAATATCTCATTTAAGCACTAGAGTTCCTTCCCCAGTGTTAGACATAAGTGATTAACTGTGATATTGTGCAAGAAGTCCTTATTTTATGATTGTGGTTAATCTGTTACTAATTTCCAGATGTTGAGTCACGTGTCATGTCTCCTCGAACGCAAGAGCTTCCTTACCGCAAGATACCTATTATCAATTTTGGAAACCAGCATTGAATTACATTGGATTTAGGCCAGTATTTCCATATTGTGAAAGATAGGAGCTGTCCAGACATTATACGGAGCTTTGGCCACGTGTGGCCAAGTTGCGTTGCCTTTATCCCAGGCCCATCCATGTTCTTTTGTAAATAAACGTAATGTAAGTTAATCAGCTGAGTTTCCTGGTGACCTCCCAGAACCAAATCAATCCCTTTTATAGTTATCTAAGGTAAGTCAGAAGCCTCTATTTTCCATTTTTCCTTCTTAAGTTTCCTTCCTTTACAAGGCCGTGCCCAATATGTAATAATATAATATATATATATATATATATATATATATAATATATATATATATATATATATATATATATTTTATACACACATTATGTATATATATATATAATATATATATGTATATATATATATGTATATGTTACGTATATATATATAATATATATATTATATATGATATATATATATCTATATCTCCTATAGTATATATATATATATACATTTCATTTATTTATTCACGATGTCTTCTTGCGTGTATTAAATATTCATTAAAACTCAATTATAAGGGAATCATAACCAGACTTTACTTTGATAAGATTTATGTCTACACGCAAACGTTCTCTATGTATATATATGTGTGTACAAACCCTCCGGGAAAAAAATAACCCGTTCGCATGACATTCATTATATGCTATAAACTAAACAAGTAAAGAAAGCTTTGGTCACGTAACTAGGAAAGTCTAGCAGACAGGACAGACGGACAGACGAAAGATAACTAGTCGGAAATCTAAGGGTAGCAACCAGAGAGAGAGAGAGAGCGAGAGAGAGAGAGAGAGAGATGAGAGAGAGAGAGAGAGAGAGAGAGAGAGAATTATCGAAGATTTCTAGGTATAAGTAAGAACGAGAGAAGGAGAAAAATGTCCGGGAGTATAATGGTAATGATAAGATATGTATGTATATATATATATATATATATATATATATATATATATATATATATATATATATATATATATATAGATACGTATATATATATATGTATATACTATATATATATATATATATATATATATATATATATATATATATATATATATATACGAGAAGAAAAAATGTCCGGAAATCTAAGGTAATGGTTGAGAGAGAGATAGAGAGAGAGAGAGAGAGTGAGAGAGGGAGAGAATGAAAAATCTTGGGAAATCTCAGGCAGATCCAGTTAATCTAAAGAAAAACGAACAGGACAGATCGCTAAAATAGGAACAAGGTTAAACGGGGAGAGAGAGAGAGAGAGAAAGAGAGAGAGAGAGAGAGAGAGAGAGGCTCGGACAAAGACGAACCAAACTCCAGTGTTTAACCTTCGTGCTGGCTGTCAGTTTGAAATCACGATATGCAATTGCGATGGTAGCAGGGGACGACGGAACGATTCGGAGTGGCTAGGGATGAGAGGAGAGAGGGGTTGCGGGACGAAGGTGGTGGGGGGGGGGGGGTGGGGGGGGGGAGGGGGTTAGGACAAGAAGGAATGGAGTGGGGATCTTTCAGCGTAACCACAGGACATGGATGGGCAGGGGCGGGGGTTCGGGGAGGGTGAAGGATACAGAACTGAGTAAGTAAAGGTAAAGAGACGCTGTAAGAAGGTGACTGAAATACCGCGTAATCATTCAGGAGAAACAATGAATAATGGCAGGGCGAAAGATACGCTCAGAAGATGCTTGTGAATCAGAGTTCGAGACGGGTGACCTCCAAGGGATACCAGGCTGGGATGGTTCTTGGATTGCAAAGGTTGGCTGTACTGATTCTAGGCCAATAACTCCCAAGTCTCGTACTTCAAACTAATTGTAAAATCTTCATCAGCAAAGGCTCAATAAAGGTTGGACTATCTATCGTCCCTGGTTTTAGAGGGAACCAAGAGTGACACACTTGTAACAGGCCTCAGAGGACTGATGTTTGAGCAATTGGTCAGAAAGTCGATGGCATTGGCTGAATTAATATAATTGTCAGTTAAAGACTCTTACGCCACTTGCAGCAAAATTTACTTCCTCTTATGCTAAGCAGGGATTATATGAAAGATCCATTTGTCACTTTCTCTGTTTTCTTTTCTTTACTGCTTGTGAAATAATATTTTGAATTTACCAATACAAACAAGTTTCTGTTTCGCACTATTAGTTTTTTTTCTTGAAGGCTTTGGAGATATGAGGAGATTGCCAATTGAATGTGAAATAATACTTTTAAAATTATATTACATAAATCGAGAAATGGTATCAAACCTGTCTAAAGTAGCTTTTCGTTACACTTTTTTTTCTCTGGATAAGTAAACAACCATACTTGTTTATATTCAAGTATGTCTCTTATAGATTCTTATATATCTCTACTAATTAACTTTAATTAGTAGAAAGAGAGAGGTCTTGAGGATTATGCATTAATTTTCGGCTGGACACTAGCTAAACCTAACTTAACAAAAACTAAGTCCGTAAAATCTGTTATATTATGTGCATTATCAGAGACATAAAAACATAAGTTTCAGTGAGAAAACTACCTTATCGTGTGAATTAACGATCCAGTTATTTGGTAGTTATTACCTGATTATCATAATATAATATGGCCCTTCTGAAGAGGGAATATTGCCTTGAATAAAATGCTCTCATCTTTGCAAGCATCAGGGATTTTTCGTTTTATGGACCTCATTTTTCGACTTTTGAAGACTAAACTATTTTGATGTTGCTTCAAAAGTCTGCAAATAGTCTTAACATTCAGCAGAAATCAAAACCAAAGACTTATAACGACTTCGCAGGTTGTGCTGGAAAGATTGACATTATTTACCAAGAACTGAAAATTCCAACTTCTACATTTTCAGATGAGGAAGGGTCGCTTCCTCTATTGTTAAGCACCACTCATCACTACTCCTATTCCTTCAGGCCTGGGTAATGTAAAGGCAATCGGTTGCTCATCTTGCCAACTTCTCATTTTGCTGGACTTAACATGGAACTGTTACAGAATCTCACTGTACCGAGTAGGATTCCCAAGCTTCAAGGTCACGCAAAAACTTCTTGCGAAAGGTCGGATCTCGATTGCTGTGATTAATCACGAGCCAACTGGCGTCGAGGTTCTGCGAGACAAGCGAGCTAATCTGACTGGAAAAGACATTCATCACATTTAGCCACCACCGCGTCGGTAGTCAAAAGGAAACATAGGAGATGATGCTGAGGAGACGTAAAGCACAACAGTCAAAGGAAAGGTGGCCGCAGGTGATCTTAAGGCATGCAGAAAGAGCAAACGTCGTTCCAGCGGAGTGGAGGGGCGCCGCAAATATTTGGTGTTTACACGAGAGAAGCTGCGCTGAATAGGGCGTACCTTTTCTCACTGGCACCTGTACCGAAGCCTTTTCACACCTGTTTCTCAGCCGTTCTCTGTCTCTTCTTCATTCCTCAACCCTCCTCCGTCTGCTCCCGCTGTTGCCCTGACATCCTTATCCCTCGTAACGCCTCTGTCTGTCTATGTTTGCTCCCGTTTTGTGCTCCAAAGCCCATTTGTACTTCTCCCCGACGGGCAGTACTATGACCTCAGGCCCCTCCTCTCGTGTTTGCAAGTATTCTTTTCTCCTTTTTAATCAAGGCTACAAAACAGATGAAGGCTTCCAACAACGGCGGTTTTTGTTTGGGTTATTGCTCCCATTACTAAACTGCACATAAAGTACGTTACCTCTCAGTTCGGTACATGAGAGAGAGAGAGAGAGAGAGAGATGAAATTATGAATGGGACATAAATTTCATTTCTCTCTTGAAAAAAGGACACCATATCACATCGTAGTTCTCTCCTCCAGCGTCCGAATGGAGCAGCCCGCTCGGTAGTTACCATTTGAAATATGCCTGTTAGCTTTGCATTTCCTGGCTATTGTCCCTTGCTCTTTTTTTTCCACCCCAGCTCATGCAGACTATTGTGCGTATGTGTGCGCGAGTGTGAGTGCGTCTGGCTACAGTCTGCTTGTAGCCTGTCAGCAAAATAGACAGATGAGCCAAGGGGTCTCTGTCTACTTGTTTGCATTAGCTTCAATCTTTATATGAGATGACGTAGACGGATATGGCAATTGTTTGCCGCCGAGTGGTGGCCTTTGGTTGGGAGAGGATGTTGGCGAAGGGGGAGGAGGAGGAGGAAGGAGAGAAGAATGAAAGAAGAAGAATGAGGACAGTTTAATTAATGAGAATGGCGAAGGTGAGGCGGAGGCAATTAAAAGAATAAGATAAGGGGATTAAAGGGAATCTTTACATAGAACTTCGACCGAGGCCACCGAAACTATAATCTCCGAGGCCTCCTTTCCTCGTGACGGGATTAGGACACAATGAAGTACAATGAAGACCTTGATGCTTTGTTCGTGCCGCTCGCTTTAGAGAGAGCTAATGAAGTTAAGACAATAAATGGTGCAGCAGCGCCTGGTAAAAACGATGACAATGAATGCCTTCAGCGCACCGAGAACCAGGTACTTCGAGGAGGTAACTGCATGTTGTTATTGACGAGGTGACGCCTGAGTCAATATTCCAGACTTACCAACGATAGCTAGGAGATGAGAGATTCCTGACAACTAATGGTATGGCTTTAGATCCTCATTCTTATATCACTCAAGCTTTGCGACTTACAAAATCCCTTATAAATTATGGAGTTTACTGAAGTATTAAGAATGTTTTGATTGAATAACGTTTAAACAAAAATACATAGCAATGAGCATTTCGTTTAGACATGAAGACAAACAGCTACACTACCAGGCTCTCATTTCGCCAGACGGGAAGCGCGTTTTCGAAACTATTCCAAGACTATCGCTCTGTTGCCGCCCATTCGTTTCCTAATCTCAATTGGGATTCCCGTACTTGCACTGAACTTTCATTGTTATTCATCCTGAATGTTTCCAAGGGTCCTAAGATTTTATAATTTTCGATCAATCCTCTATGAGTTAATGCACCCATTTCTGTTCCACGACCGGATGAAAATAAAAGGGTCGAGTCTAAGATCAACAGACCTCGCTTTTAAAGTGGTAGAGCACGAAACGCTAGTGCGGCTTTCACCCGCCTGTGGTGTTTGCGTATGGTAACACTGCGTCCCGGGCTTTAGATAGGTTGGCTATGTGTAAGTTTTAGGTAAATAAAAGGATATCTGGATGTACATTGGCTACTGAAAAGTGTTTTGATATGTGCTGTATGCGAATTACACCGTTAATATTCGAAATAGGATATTGTTATTATTATTGAATGTAAGCTGAATGTAACTATCTAAAGCCCGGGACGCCGTGTTACCATACGCAAACACCACAGGCGGGTGGACAGATGGAAAAAAAAACCGAGTATAGTGGCAGTGAATCACGCAAAATAAAAGAGTGACTGTGAAGCCCGTATAACTCTACAGTATTCCCAAACCTCGGAACCTAAATACCTTTACAAAAACACCAAGCAGGTAATGTTAAAAGGTATTATATCTGCGTTGGATGTTAAAGAAATGTAAGGTAGACGAGCATTGAAAAGAAATGTCTCCGAGCTCGAGATTAATTGTCTCTTCAAATAAAACACAATAGTGTCGCGGCTCAGAAGAGTAAAAGCAAGAGCAGATTAATGAAAGTGATAATTTGTTTTAGGGGAGTGCCCACAATGAATGAGTGTACTAGGTTATCAGAACCCAAGGTCGATTGTAGTAGTGAGCCTACTGTACCCAGTACGGCCACCGCCTCTCTCTCTCTCTCTCTCTCTCTCTCTCTCTCTCTCTCTCTCTCTTTCACTTAATGAAGTAAAATCAATACCTCATGAGATAACGAAATTCACATAGACGAAGTCTGTCTTACCGCCTTACCATTTGTGAAAATTAAGTTACTGTTCAAAAATGCTGAATAAAATATTCTCCTTTAATATCAAGTTTATTTTTCCCCCTGAGACAAAATATGCGATAGGTAACTAATATTTCTTATTAAATTACGAGCAAAATTTAAGTCCCACATGTTAATGGTGGCACAACATCATCCTATAAAATGTTTGTGACGGCTGTTTCTTACCATATTACAGTTAATGGGTATTAGCGCAACTTTTAGGGGCTGGCTGCTCAAAAACGCCCGAAAAAGAAAATGCGCTCGTGTAACAAAGCCTTTAAAGGGAACGTTTCGTGGAAATATATATCCATGAAAAATCAAATTTATTGTCACTATTATTATTATTTATTACTATTAGCAAACATTGGAAAGGAAAAAGCCTGAGAGACTAACTTGTAAAGTGAAATTTTATAGAAAGCCCACGTATGAAAAATTAAAAAGAAAAAGAGCAGTAAGTCAAACGAATGACACTGCAATTAAACAAACAAACAAATATATGCACAAATCATCATCAAATCGAGACAGAGTAGAATTTCAGCCACAGAAACTTTTTGTCCTCTATTCGAAACGATTGAGCAATAACAACGTTACAGTTGCTATACTGACCTATAAATGAACTATTGGCAGGTCTCAACATCGTAAGGACTGAAATATCTTGAACCGATCCACTTCAGTTCTACAAAGTAACAAAAACTCTTGTTAGTCACTGAATAATTCACAGAAATGATTTACGATCCGTGACAACAACTTGTTAATTTTTGTATTTATTCTAATCTGTATTTAACTGCATTACTCGTCTCAAGACTTTTTTTCCTTATTTTTCCTATATTTACACTATTTCATGGAAGCTCTCCTAACAAAAATTCTGGTATTGTCTTACTTGTCCCATGTAACAATAAACACTTATAGACAGTAACTATAAAGGATTTGAGAAATGGAGAAGGCCCGAGGAATGAGTATAATATTAATCTGAAGGCATAATAGGAATCTTCATACCTTAACTACGCATCAGACTTGACTGAATACTTTCAATTAAAATCGGAATGTGGATGAGTTTGATTGTATTTCAACACATCCCCAAAACATTAATTCTTCAGTGGGTGATGTAGCTGAGGGATACAAAGCGATGGCAGGATACAGCAGCATCATATCTATGGAGGAAAAAAGAAACAGAAAATAATTTAAGATCTTGTAAAAAGCGCCCTCTTGAAGAGGACAGGAAACCGGTAGGAGAGTTTCTTCGAAGAGCTGCACCTACTGAAACAAGTAAAAAATGCGCCGAAGTGTCCTCGGCGCAATCGAGTTTTCGTACAGCGTATAAACAAGGCCACCGAAAATAGATATATCTTTCGGTGGTCTTGATATAATGCTGTAGGCGCCGCGACCCATGAAACTTTAACATTATCCACTGCCTGGTGGGGGCCTATCCTATTTCGTTGCCAAATGCACGATCATGGCTAACTTTAACCTTAAATAATATAAAAACTACTGAGGCTAGAGGGCTACAGTTTGGTATGTTTGATGATTGGAGGGTGGATGATCAACACACCAATTTGCAGCCCTCTAGCATCCGCAGTAAATTTCAAGATCTGAGGGCGGACAGAAAAAGTGGGGATGGACAGACAAAGCCATCTCAACTGTTTTCTTTTACCGAAAACTAAAAGGGAAGGAGAGCAGCACCTAATGAAAAAGGTGCTGAGGGCGCCTCACCTGTTGTGGCCGGGCGTATATAAAAAAAAAAAAAAAAAAAAAAAAAAAGAGGAAAGGTGCCCGAGGCAGCCACGCAAGAACAAGGAGCCCGAAAGTTTGTTTTGGGCGTCGCGTGGTACAAAGGCCACCCGGGAAATGCAAACACATAGGGCGCTCCTCTTTTGTGCTTAAGGGCACGGGACCTCCTCCGGAAGGCTTCTCTCCCTGACACGTTCTCTTCATGCTGCTCCTAGCCATAGGAATGTTTAGAGTAATTTGGTCACCTTGCATTCAAATAGTAGCAGAATCCTTTTCATTTCATTTCATACATACATACATACATACATACATACATACATACATACTTATATATTTAAATCTTTATTGATTTATTTATTTATCCTACAAATATCATATAAATATCCTATAAATGATCATTTGATCAACGAGTGAACGACGGGAGAATAGAAAATAACAAAAATGCTCTCCTTATTTGATTCAGTTTATTGATATGGTGAGTCGAAGCTGTCTGGGGAAGACTTTGAAATAACAAAGTGGATAAAGTAAAATTGAACTTACTCTGCATCGACATTCTCTCGTAATCACAATTCACTCAGTTTACATAGCTGGCCTTACTGTGATCCAGTGGTGAAAGCTCTAAACATTAGCTTCTGAGACGTAATTGCTCGTACAATCCTAATACCCACCCAAGAAAGTACGAGAACCAATGTTGGTCACCGGATCTAGATGGAACTTTTTACAATCTATCATCAAAATACCAGATATTGGTAAAAACTCAAGTTTCCCATTGAAGTTAATGGAAATCTGTAGCAACCTATTTTAGTCGTAAGAGGCAGAAAAAGCATGTCATCATCTCTCTCCCTCTGGTGCTCTGTTTTCTCTTTTCCCCCGGTCTCCGAAGAGCATATCTGATTATTCTTTATTCTTCTGTCTTCCTCTCACTGATCAAACGATCAATTGTAGGATACTTTCGTTCTTGAAATAGGTCAGAAAAACGCCGAGAACCGTAGCGTAGCTGCGGGCTGCTTCCATGCGCGCACCTGGACGGAAACGCATTCCAGGTAATGCACTCGAGAGACAAAGGGTCGGTTTGTAAGAGTTGCTCTGCTGCCGAATTCTGAATGAGCCCACTTTCCTGTGGCATGTGCCGATTCCCATGGTTGTATTCACTCCTTCCACGGTCTACATACTCGTGTGAGACTGTTTACGTAAACATCTGGCATCCTTCCATAAAAAGGGAACGAACGGCCTTCGTAGTGGAGGAACAAAGATCGGATCTCGTGGGAATATTTCTGGTTCCTTCTCAATATGACTTTGCTTCTGTCCCTTCGAAGAGCACAATCAAATTGCTGACAACAATTACCATTGGTCTGTACTACACTTTCTCTTCATGTAACGAACTTTCACTTTAATGGAGACCAACAAAAACTCTTAAACCGATGAACAGATGCGTTGTTACAAGAAAATCTACAGATGTAAGGCTTAAAAAGCGATTTTTTTTTAGGTAACACGGGCAAATGCCGTTCCTTTTATATTGTCGGGTCATCGGTCATGACCTCAGCTGCTTCCATGCCAATCATTTGGAAATGTAGGAGTAAGTATACTAACCTCTTTTTCATGAAACACATGAATACCAATATATGAACATTCAGTGAATATCAAAGGAGTATTTACAGGTGAGAAGGCCACTTGCACTGAGGAGAGGTGCTGTCTCCAAATAAACAGTTGAATAGGTTGGTAGAGGAGAAACAAGCAGTGGACAATGACTGTATCTATATACAAAAAACCAGCAATAACAGCATCATTGATATCAACGACAGCAATATCATGATCATTATTATAACAATAATGATAAAAACAATAAACGTCATACGTTAGGTAAGTGTAATAAAAGTTGAATAGTAAAAGACAGTCATCAACGGCAAAAATTGCATCGCTGGTAATAATACATGCTAATCGCTTAAAGGAGATTTGACAAGTTGAATTCATCCCCTAAGGGAGGAAAAGTCTTGAAAACTGTCATCAAAGTTTGGAGGCAAAATGAGTCATTAGCTAGGTAGATACTCACGAAATTGTAAGATCAGTAACACTGGCGATTCTGGAAACCAATGTTGCAAGACTGACTTATTTGGTCGAAAGATCGAAAGCATAAGCCACGTGCAAAAAGGACTCATTGAAAATGTTGCAAAAGACCTGCAAACCTTTTAAGGTAATTGGTAGGGAGTAGTTTTCATGAACTGACATGCGATAGAGAATTTTTATTTTTAGGGATATCCTTCTTTTCTGATTTCGTTTCCCTCGAAATCTTTCTCGCCCTTTTCACCTCTCCGAAACCGTTCTTCTGCCCCACTGTCAATCCTTGCCAATAGCTTCCCAACAATTACCTCCATGAGATCGGCAATGAAAAGGCGCTGCGGCCTGATGACCTCTCAGTGCTCCTCTGAGGATTGTTCCCGAATTTGTTGCCTTCTCTCTCTCTCTCTCTCTCTCTCTCTCTCTCTCTCTCTCTCTCTCTCTCTCTCTCTCCAAGAAACGTAATGAAAAATGCATTTGCAGATATATATAGGAACCTTCTCATGTGTATATGAATTTAGAAATGTAATGCTGAATACTAGAACAAGTATGGAAGAATATTGCGGAATGCACTGAATTGTACAGCATCTTAATGAAGAACAGTAGAAAACAAGTAAGAAAGTCGAAGTTTCTTCGGCGCAATCGAGTTTTCAGTACAGCGGCAACAGCGTATAATCAAGGCCACAGAAAATAGACCTATCTTCCGGTGGTTTCGGTATAATGCCCACGAAACTTTAACCACGGCCTAATGGTGGCCTTTGCTATATCGTTGCCAGAAGCACGATTATGGATAACTTCAACCTTAAATAAAATAAAAACTACTGAGGCTAGAGGGCTGCAATTTGGTGTTTGGTGATTGGAGGGAGGATGATCAACATACCAATTTGCAGCCATCTAGCCTTGGTAGTTTTTAAGATCTGAGGGCGGACAGAAAAAAGTGCGGACGAACAGACAAAGCCGGCACAACACGGTTCTTTTACAGAAGACTAAAAATTAAGATTCTATCCCTGGATTCCCTGGATTCAGTACTTGCAAAACGCTTCCCCCATAGTTGTTTTACGAAATGCACCCCCGGTTTTACTTAAACGTGCACAGACTCCATAGTCTCCCGACATCCTCATAGTACTCGGAAACACTATAGGCTATTGTAGAAAGAGAAAGAAAACGAAGAAGGAAACAAGTTTTCATCTCCCAAGGATCAGCCGGAACCTAGAGAGTTGGGGACTCCTGGTCAACTGAATCGCAACAATAAATCTCAGATCACTCCTTCGGTCTCTCTGTACACGTAGGGTTAGAAAGCGTGGAGAACAAGAAACTGCTTTTCCAGAGCTATTGTTCTACAGACGTACCAGAAAACTGGCTTGATAACTTGTCTTTCATTTGGTGATTTGATCTTTCTCTGTGTCCTAACTGGTCTTTCACTCTATGGAAGTTTGCTTCACATGCCAGTGATCTCTCACACTTGATGTTTATCTCATAAAGAATTTTCTCTATTTTTCTGATATTTCGTTTTTCATCAGCAGCGAGACTGCTAAGTAATTGACCTATATATATTCATGGTGTTATTCTGGTAATTTGAATGTCAACACCTGGTATTATCAATACTAAAATATATGAAATATATATATTTTGTTCTGATTGCATTTTAATATATATGAGGGGGCTACAACGGGTTTGTAGTCTCCGGTTATATATTATGATTATGAAAAACGAATTATCAGTAAAATAAAGAAAATTCTTTATGAGATAAATTCAATTAACTCTGCTATTTTTTTTAATAAGACATGTATCCGGGTAGTTCTGCTTCCTGCTAATAATGATAATGATAATCTCTTACGCTTGCCTGCAAAAACAACAACAACAACAGGGAATAATCAATAATAATAATAAAAAACTAATAATAATAATAATAATAATAATAATAATAATAATAATAATAATAATAATAATAATAATAATAATAATAATAATAATAATAATAATCACGATATGTTTGTTTTACTAAAAATTTTCTCCTTGTGCTAAACTTTCCATTCTTCCCCCGTTCTATGGAAAATGTCCAGCTTGTTCCGTCAGAATGAGTACGGAATATAATTGGTAACAATATTGATAAAACTAATACCGAGAAGATTTGCATATTGCAGAGAAATCTCGAACGAAGGAGAATTATTTTTTAACCGAAGAATTTCCTATTGTAACGTAACTGAAATCCCACACTCCCATGTCAACAAAGAAATGCATACTTTTAGTCGTATACATTGTTTTTAAACATTTATTTGTTTTAATTTTTACATTATTAGCATTGCAATTCTAAAATTTTTCTTTACAAGGATGATTTTTATTAATTTGGGATAACATCGAGTTGTTGGAAGGTGTACCTTTCAAAAGTTTCTGCTTAGTCTTAAAACTTTTTATGCTATCGAACTATGTAGCCTATACAGATTATCTAAATCATAAAAATTCAGTATTTTAACGTCTGTATGCCTTTAATTTTTCAAGTGATCGGCCTATTAACACAAAGAGTTCTTTATATTAAAAGCTGTGGGCCTCTGCATGGCAGAATAATTTGTGTACAAGTGACCACTTTATGCGGGATATATTTCCTATAAATAGTCCTTGTCATCATCCTCCGTACACAGATATTTATTTATTTTCTTTATTCTATTACGTCCCTCTGTATACAGTATATTTATCTCGTTATATTAATGACCCGGAATAGAAAAATGTATTTCCCTTTTCATGTGACCAGCTCTGTCCAAAGAGAGAAAAGTCTCGACGGCCAGACTCAGTGGGCACCTCTGCCACAGAGATCGTCGAATCACCGCCAAGAAAATAACAAGAAAAGAACAACGGTTAATTGAGTTTAGAGGTTAATCCTGTGAGGTTGTTTAGATTAACGTGACTGTGGTAACCATTACAGTAAGGGTTAAGGTAACGCGATTATCATCGGGGACCTGATCAACTGTGGTTTTGCTATTCTGGGATAATTACTCAAGGGCAAAAGGCTCTTGCAGATTGGCAGCGTAATTGGCAGGAACTCGCAGCTGAGAAGGATAAGGAAATAGAGAACGCTGCAAATAATAGAAATGATAACGACTACAATTTTAATATATTATCATTATTATTATTTGAATAAAATTATGTGATATTCCGGCTTCGTATATTGACTCTTGCTTATCAAGAACAAGACCCACAAAATGCTAATATTAATTATGGTATATGGGAAAAACTCTCTATCACGAGAGTATATAATTGTTCTAAGGGATCCACAAAGATAAAAAAAGTTAAGAATTCGTGTATAATTTAAAAACCCTTTACAAATCTTTCGAATTCTTCCCTGGGTCATGAACGAAAGCTTTGTAAAGTGTTTTTAAATTATACAAGAACTCTTAACTTTTTTTTTTTTATCATTGTGGACCCCTTAGAACAATAATAATAATAATAACAATAAAAGATTACAAAGCTTTTATAGCTGCAAGTTCGTCACACTGTCGTGACTAGACTTATTACAACCACCACAGCCAACATAAGGATAATAATAACAATAACAACAAGAACGGCAATAATAATAATAATAATAATAATAATAATAATAATAATAATAATAATAATAATAATAATAATAATAATAAAATAAACGTAGCAGTATCATCAAAACTAAAAAAAAAACCAATAGATAAGAACTATGAGAACCGCCATTGCAGTTTATTTCATTTCCAACTAAGAAAGCCTTTTATAAGAAGCGACGAACGCAAAAAGTTGAGAAGGCCTGAAAGCTTTCGTGCTCTCCTTCGTTTTATTTCAGAGATAGTTGATGTGGTTCTTTTGATTTGAAGACACATCTGTTTTATGATTAAGGTATGTAAGCCATGAGAGTTTCCCAAATAAAATTTAAATTTTGCTTTTCGCCTCATTCAAAATAACATTGAAACTGGTTATTGCTATCGTTGGGATTACTACACTTATGCTACAGTCGTTTTAAAAAGATGAGTCTTGAGACATTAAAATCTACAAAAAAATCACTCCGGCAAATCGAAGTTGGAGGAATATGAATATGTCACGGCTTCTAAAAAAAAAAAAAAAAAAAAAAGAAAAAAAGGGGCGGCGGTGGAGGGTTGGTGGAGAGGTTGATTAAGAGAAGAGGAAAAGGTTTTGTCGTAAACCACCTTTCATGCCACTCAATGCCGCGTTGTAGAATTCTCTACATTTTTCTGTATTTGCTGGTCACCGATTACCTATCTCTTTTCAAAGGCGGGTTGTCTTTTCTTGAAGGACGATGTTTACTACACCAATAACAAGTAGAAAAATAAGCCAAAGACACCTGTGGCCCATGAAACTTTCAGCCACAGCCCTTTTGTGGGCTATGTTGTTGGCACCTATAGCAGTGCCAGACGCACGATCATGACTAATTGTAAGCATAAATCAGGTAAAAATGACTGAGGCTAGAGGGCTGCAATTTGCTATGTTTGATGATTGTAGAGTGGACGATCAACATACCAATTTACCCCCTCTAACTTCAGGAGTTTTTAAGATCTGAGGACGGAGTGAAAAACTGCACACGGACAGACGAAGAGCTGTCTCAAGTTTTTTCTTTTGCAGAAAACCAGAAGTAGGGAAAATATAGTTGAAAGATTTACATTTAGATACTATGAAGTACTATGAAATACTCCTTCTGACCAACTGGCGGAAGGCATAGCCTATAAGTCGATCAAAGGTCCTGTTCCTTCCCCAAATAAAATTCAAAGTTCTGCATTATTATTATTATTATTATTATTATTATTATTATTATTATTATTATTATTATTATTATTATTATTATTATTCTGTAGATGAAACTTATTCATATGGAACAAGCCACAGGGCCACTGACTTGAAATTCAGGTTTCCAAAGAATATTAAGGTGTTCATTAGGAAGAAAGCAAGAGGAAGTAAAGGGCATTAAATAGATCGATTTTACAATTAGCTGAGATATGAATTTTACCTCTGCTGTATTGCCTGACAAATGGCATATGGCTATACTCATATGAAGAGGGTTATTTGTTATTAATCATTCAGCTGCTGAATAATACTGCAAAATCATAGCGAGAAATACAACCGTGCCAATAGAAACAGGCGAGAATTTTTCCGTACGTCCTAATATATTTGTTCTTATTACGGATAAACCTTTCATAGAAACCTACTTTGAGAAAGTGACTGAAACCGGAGAGACGTGAGCAAAGGTAATAATAATATCGATACTTATTAATCGGATCGTATTACGTACAATTGTGCGGCGAGGTGCTTATTCATCAGCGGTCAGCACGCACAGCTCCCCACCAAGAACGAACCATTGTCAAAATCTCTTCACAACACAGGATCATATCGGCCACGCAATTCCGTGATCACGCGCTTCAAAAGCTGTATCCTAACATTCAAAGAAATACGAAACGATTTTCACGGAAGGGTTGCGTGTTTAGTCAAAGAATGAAATTGATATATGGATTTTTGGTTCTGAATCATATCTTATCAACAATCTCTAGTCATTAGTTTTCCCCTAAAAATATTGATTACATCCTGTTGCTGTTGTCAATATCAGAACAAATATGATAGTGGGAAATGGCGTCATACACAAGACATACGGAACTAATCAAAGTATAGAAATAAAATCAGAGTGATGTTCTGCCACAAAATATGAAACTCTACGAATAAACAAATTTAGGGCGTTAAACGCTGTTCAACCCAGACATCAAAATATATTGACAGTGCGCACACGCACGCGCAGGGAACCACAAACATGCGCAGACACGTACATAGGAGAGATCTGTTCGCGTTGAGGCCTTAACGGTTCCTCAATCAAAACGTCAACATCAATTAAGCAAATAAAACACGAACTGAATTCAGAAGGCAAATATCAGAATCGATTATTAGGAATTGAATGAAAGGAAAACAACAGAAAACAAATTTGGAATCCTTTCTGTGGAAGAAGAATGGTACATGAAAAGCATGATTGGAATACAAAAGCTAATATAGAGAAAAGAAAAAGAATGGCACGTGAAAAGCATGATTGGAATAAGACCTGTATATGGAGAAAAGAAGAGTTAAAAACGAAGAGAGGAAACAAATTCTACAACTTGACATTTTTTACTTAACTAATCTGAGCTATACATGAGACAATTATTACTGTTTTCATGATTACGAAAATTAGTGTCCAAACTGCGGCCTTGTTTGCAAAAGAGGACTTATTTGTAGCCGAGTACTGAAAAAGAAATATATTTGAGAAATTACACAGAAAAGATATGATAAACCATTTAAATGATGAAACTCACGTGAGCGTGATCATGCTGAAATAAACCAACGACCCAGTTACAGTTCATGACGAGGAAGATCACTTCGCATCTTAGTCATATCTGGAACAAAACTTAGAAAACTGCGTGGTGCTGGAGCCACATATGAAAGGGCACACTTTTCGAATGAACTTCCTAACCTAGTCCTGTGTGGTGAACGGTATAAAGTCAAGGAAATTGTAAATGCAAAGCATGATCAGAATTATATTAAAAAAGCTTCGAAAAGAATTCATAATGAGGTAATCGAACAACAGTGCCAAAGATTACTACTAAAATCGAGAATTAGAAATTTAATGGAAATTAACTCTTCATCCAAAACGTCAACATGTGTCATAGCGTCATAGTAAAATAACCAAACCATTTTATTATAATAGGCTGAGCTCTCCAAAGGTCTTGAATTCTTCTCAGTAAAAAAAATATGATAATATCAGTGAATGCCTGCATGCTGATACACAAAAAATTTTATGTATATATATATATATATATATATATATATATATATATATATATATATATATATATATATAATATATATATATATATCTATATTGTATTAGGTCTATCTGTAGAGTTTCCTTTATCCAACCCCCCGAGGCAACTTCTCCCCCACCGGCCCCGATTGTAAATGTACAAAACGACAGTATTTTCTTCCACTTTCTCTTATTATCCCTCACCCTCGTTTACATATTAAATTATTTTTCAAAATTCGATATGCTTTTCAAGCAAGTGAAACCATCATCAGAGAGAGAGAGAGAGAGAGAGAGAGAGAGAGAGAGAGAGAGAGAGAGATAAAACCACATCAAAACGAATATACACACGCAGTAATTCTGCAGTCTTATGGGCGGCAGAGGGGAAAGTTTAATAAAATACTGTGTAGGCATTTAGCTCTAAGGATGAAGGGCGGGGTTAGTGGGGGGGGGGGGTGGGGGGGGGGGGCAAGAGGGAGTTCCATGGAGCGGGGGGAATGGGGGAGGGGCGGTGTGGGCGCGGGGGAAGAAGCATCATCCCGTTATCAGATGGCGATAGAGATCTTTTGTGCAAGAGCCGACGGCCGGGAAGATGCGGCCAATATAAAAATCGCGAAAGCCTCCTGGAATTATAGATGTCAGACGGGAAGGGCGCTCTGCTTGGGGAGGTCAGGAGAAAATGCGAAGGGTCGCGATTTTCTCCTTCAGTTCTGACATCTTACAATATCGATTTCAGATTCGCGACTGGAATGGGAATTGGTAACAGGAATGGGGATCCGTAATCGATCTCGAAAATATCATATAGAGTAGAGTGGAGAGTTTGTAAATACGATGTGGATTCATTATTACAGAGTCGCAGGCCACACTGTTCAATATTACTGTCCATTTCTTTTTCACTGAACTCAAAGGATTATATCCGAATGATGAAAGTGGTCTTTTTTATAACTTCTTCAATGAAAGTTTCATTTTTCATCGTCAATTACAGTCAAATGAATGTATGCTGAGACCCGCAGAGATTGAAATAGTTTTATCTTATAAGATATTCAAGTCAGACCACTTTGCAAATCTGAGACAAATCCTTAGCCTCGCAATGAATTTCGCTTGATGACGGTTATCTGCAAGGCTTTACAAACACAAAGACATCAAGCTAGTCACGGGCCTGATGGACGCAGCAGGAGGGCAAGGAGAGTAAAGATGACGTGTATCCTACGAAGGCGATATCACTATTCCGAGGAGAAGAAAGTTCCAAAACTTTTTTTTCTTTCTTTATTTTTTTCTGGGCCACACATGAGGGCGTATCAAAGAGCTTGTCTTTAATGCCGATTTTACTGCTGCATGCCCTGACGTTTGGGATCAGTCATGAACTTAACTGCGATTCTTTTCCCTTTTTTCTTTATCTTTATTCAATTGCAGCTTCGCGTCTGGAGTTTCCCCTGACAAAGGTTAAGCGCCGGTACTGAATTGCTGGGTATCATACTGGGGCATTACGATCTTCTAAATCAGCATTGATTTTTCTCGCGGGAGGGCATGAGTGGAGGAAGTTTATCGTCAGGGATTAGTCAGGGGTTCTTTTCTTTCATTTTCTCTCTACGGCATTGTTGGTGTTCATTTAATTTGCTGTCAAATGATAGCGAATTACTGACACCTGACGTCTCAGCATAAGCGGACATTAGATACAGTCCTCCGTATGTGACTGGAATTTTATGTTAAAGTCTCGTTTTATGATTATGCTAGACCTAAATTACAACAACACCAATAACAACAGCAACAACAACAGCAGCAGCAGCAACAACAACAACAACAACAACAACAACAACAACAACAACAACAACAACAATAATAATAATAATAATAATAATAATAATAATAATAATAATAATAATAATAATAATAATTTGTTTCCATCATTAAACGCATACCCTGATTTAATTCAGTTCTAAACTGATACTCGAAGACTTGCCTCGCCCTGCTGCTGGCTTCTCCTGCCCCATTGTGACCAGCTCTAAAGTCTGTCGGAATTGTCAGAAAATTGGTTTTCCCGATAGAGTTCTGGATACCTATTAGAATTGTTATACAGAGTACGAAACCCACATCACATATTCATCTTTGAAAGAGAGCGAAAGACCAGGGAGACAAAACGATATTATTAAACTAGGCTAACGGATTCCGTTGTTTCTGGAGACAATGACTCGTTTTAAATTTGTTTCTTCTAATTTGGCTTCATGGTGTGTTTCGATGCCATTATAATGGAAAAAATAGCCGCACTTGTTAGCTTACCCCAAAAATTAATAGTTTATTGAACTTGATTGCGGCAAACTATTCTCTTCATTTTTTCCCGGTTGTTTCTCTATACTTACATTCTTTCTTTCGTTATTTCGCAATCAACTAAAGTAATTCTGACATGTAATGTGATATAGTAGATTACTTTAGTAGAAGATTTAGAAGAGACGTATCACTTGCCTATAAGATCTACATTTTTATGTACATAATACGCCGACTGTACTTGGCACTACGATAGAAAATCCAGGGTTTAATAAATTTGTGATTTTCTCTATAACTATATATTTTGACGATTAAAATACCTCTTGGGTTACCAGGTATGCATATATATATCTTCAATCTTGACCGCTAATGGAAACGAAGTTGAGGGAATCTCTCTCTCTCTCTTCTCTCTCTCTCTCTCTCTCTCTCTCTCTCTCTCTCTCGCTTCTCTCTCTCTCTCTCTCTCTCTCCTCCAAAGTCCCTCACTGCGAAGAACAACGTTGCTGTGGTTGTTAGTCAACTGTGCATCGTAGAAGCTCACCGGTATTTGGCAAAACAGTGATCTCGATATGGTTCGATGGAACGATCTCTCTCTCTCTCTCTCTCTCTCTCTCTCTCTCTCTCTCTGTCGGTCTGTATGCAATTGCGAGCGTAACCAGTGGAACGAATAATATCGGCTTGTGACGAAATTTTTATTATTTAGAAATTGTCAATCCGGCCACTGTATACTTGGGTGGCCATTCATTCAAACACGTTTCTGGTAAAAAAAAAAGGTATAGAGAAATATATGAATTAACGGACAAATTTCTGCTTTAGTTTTCCTAAACTTGAAGCTATTCGAAATACAAACGAGAGAGAGAGAGAGAGAGAGAGAGAGAGAGAGAGAGAGAGAGAGAGAGAGAGAAAGACGTGTCACATGCTTCAAGAGAATTAACGCATTATATGTAGCCATTTAAAAATGGCTTCACAAAATGCCTATATTGCACATAATATGCGCTGTACACTACCAACCCATTCTGAAACTCTCACATCTGATCATCTATGAGAGAGATGTATTTTATTTATAAGAAAAGGGAAAGGAATCGATGTAGATAAGCAATAGGACCTCATAAATTCTGTTAGAAGAGGAATTCTTTTATAATTATCAATGAGCGACCACCTGCATTAAAGAAAGGATTATGAATCAGAGGAAACAGAAGTAGGAATAGATTCCAAAAATTGGTGGTTTTGGAAGCACTTGTGGCTGGTTTTCTCAGAATATTATGTGAGAGAAGGTAGCCTGACGGATATGAGGATGCTAAAAAAACAGGCGGAATAGGCCGTACACTATATATATGTATATATATATATATATATATATATTATATATATGTATATATATATACACTATACACTTGTATGTATAGGTATGTATGTATATATACGTACATATATATATATATATTATATATATATATATATGTTTGTATATATATATATATATATATATATATATATATATATATATATATATATATATATATATATGTGTGTGTGTGTGTGTGTGTGTGTGTGTGTGTGTGTGTATATATACACTATACACATATATGTATAGGTATGTATGTATATATACGTACATATATATATATATATATATATATATATATATATATATATATATGTGTGTGTGTGTGTGTGCGTGCGTGTGTGTGTGTGTGTGAGTGTGTGTGTGTGTGTGTGTATAACTTACATTAAATGTATTCCCTTGAGAAGAGTGGCTCTAGCATTCACTGCCAGCGGTGAAATGATTGCTCACGTAGGACCCCTATGAAAAATTACTAAAGGCTCAGGTCCAGTCAGAGACTTAGCAAAACCATGTATAAGCCACACTGATTATTAATTCTACTAACAAACGATCTACTATGAGATTCAGGGCCTCTGTAACACGGTTTTTTCGCAATAACTTTTTATCTATGCATTTCATAAATATAACGCTTATTAAGAATGCATATTATATCTACACATAAATTTTGACTGTATTCTGCATTACGTAGGTTGAATAAATTTGGTACTTATAATGCAAAAGTGACTTTTATTGAAGACGGGCCAACTTACTCAGAGAAAAGGTTTCTAACGCACTCGTTACGTAACTTATGACAGCATTTCTTCCCTCTTTCTCGATGGATGATTGGCTATACGTAACGAAGGCTAAACCTCTGGCAACAATGACATACAAATTTAAATACAAGCAAAGCAGTACACCTTTATGAACTCTGGAACCTCTCCACTGATAATTGTCATAATGAACAAACCAACAAAATATGTTAATAAATACAAAAACACTTTGATTATTAGTCTAACTCCCAAAATAGGTTCCTAAGAAAATTACAGTCTACTTTATAGGTCACAATCGATTGACAAAGATGTAGGGAATAGTTGGTAATTTTCAAAAACATAGTAGACAAGCTTGATTTGATAACTGCTATATCCAATGTCAAGCAATTTTTATTTATTGGCTATCTACCTATTTACTGAAAAAAAATAGCCGGTACCGTATATCGGCTTTAAACCTTCACCAATAATTATCGTCAGAATGATGACTTCATGAGGTACCACCCACTTTCGCCTCGTTATAATTCAGGATAACACTGAAGGCTACCATGGGGGGGGCATTGTTGGATTAGAAAATTTAACTTCTGGCTATAAAAACTAATTTCTCGATAGTTGTAAGAAGTGCTAAATGATCCTCAAGGATCCCAGCAGTTGGCCTAAACGTTTACTTCATGTATATTACTGCAATACTGTTGCCGCACTACTGCTACAGTAGTATTACTACGCTAGCACTGATACCCCACCCACATCTATGTATCGTTCCGCCATTCATAAAGTCTTTGGGTTTAAGAGCCGATGGAGTTTCTGTCTGGTGGATGGGCGGGGCAACATTTCGTCAAAAGGTGTTTGTTTACCTTGCTTACGTAATGAATGTTTTTTTCGACTCTTGACTCGTAATTAATTGGCCATGGCGTCGGCTAGATCATTTTACTCTATAAAAATTAAAACTATCGGGTTTAGGTTATTGATAATGCTGACAAAATTTGTGTGTGGTTGTAAAATATACATATGTCAACTTTCAGCTACATCCGATGCTTTGACAAGGAGCAAAGTCCAAAAAACCGTGTTACGAGACCCTAAATCTCATAGTAAGTCCCTCATACACGAAATATACCCAGGACCTCTCACCATCCACACTTTCAGAACCCTAAGATTCATTACTTGATCTTTCCTTCAGTTTTATGTGGTGTCAGCCTAGAATATGAAGCTATAGACCTAAGATCCAATACCGTGGCATTTAGTGATTTTTACATTATGGAGAGTGATGAGAATGCT
>NC_061095.1:31821062-31928562 GCF_015104395.2 Macrobrachium nipponense | reverse complement strand
CCTATTTGTCAATATATACATGGCATATGTCAAGGAAAGAACCTTCAATTCTTGTCAGAAACTGAAGATATATGCCCTATAAATAGAAGAAATTTTCATTGCCATCGGTTCTGATGAAGAATCAACCCGCCTACAGTATGTCTTAAAGAGGAACTCTAGCCTAAACGTTACTATTGAATATTATTGATTTATGGCTACTACAACTGGCATCACAACATCTAGGTTATTGATGCCATCAGTATTGAATATGGTGTCAAAGACCAACTTCCCTTCTTGGATATAAATGTGGAGGAGAAAGGTGATTGGTACCATACTACTGTGTACCCAAAGGGCACTTAGAAATGCTCGATGGTAGCCGTGAACGTGAGACGTGCAATTATGCACTGTTACATATTGAAAACACCTAACCAATAATGGATATGACAGCAATCTAATATAAGGCTGCATATGCAAACAGTTGGACGGGTATGCCAGTACACCAGTGATGATGCCTACTTCAGCAGGAACATCGTACTGTATTACAAAGCTGCATATCGCAGCCAGATAAAAAATGAGGTCAAGGCTATGAAGAGAATAATTGTCAGCTGTACAACACCTACGAATCCTGACAAGAGGATTTCCTTACATGGTTACTGCAATCTGAACCTAGACCTAGTCAGCACCCTTATAATGCAAAATAGCACAGCCCACTGTAGATAGATGCGGGAATCGACCAAATATCATACAAATTTAAATGTACCAAAGGGACATGTGAAGCCCCAGCAATTACTACATAGGTCGCTCCACTACCACTCTGTGCAGGTGACTGGAAGCTGACTGTAACCAAGGGGCACCGTTTCAGCACTACCTCACAACCACGACAATAAACCAACACTAGAAGAATTATCAGAAAACATAGAGATCACGAACTGAGAAGCCTGGTTGCACAGATTACAAATTGCAGAAGCTTGGAGTATAAATGAACAACAGCCTGTATTAAATATACAGAGGAACATGGACTCCATCTTCCCTTCTTCAAGGAAACCACAGGACATCCATGAGAATCGGAAGGGAAACACGAGCAACAGAACACCACTGGACATGATTACTGACAACGAAGCAAATCAAGACTATCACCCAGACACAGGAATTATGCTCTTGCCTACGCCCTTGGCTATGAAGTGTTGTATAGTTTGCGCCCTACAGAGCACCAGGAATGCCCATGCTGCCACAAACATGGCCAGCGATAGATTGGGAGCTTCTGACGTTTAGAAATTCATCACCCCAGTGACACTGAGTTTGAAATTCAAATGAACGCCTGCAGTAATAAAACATTGTATGTAATTTGTATTTCAGTCCTGATGACGCCACAGAGAGGTGATGAAACGATCCATCGACTAGAAAAAGAGAAAAAAATGGAAAGAATCTGATATTTTTTTCTTATTCCTGAGATGCTTCCCAGAAGAGAAAGCAAAGAATTATAGACCAATTCAAAGTCTTGATAAGAAGATAGTATCCACAAGAAATGTTATTGACTTCAATATATATATATATATATATATATATATATATATATATATATATATGTATATATATATGTATATGTGTTTGTATAGAATCTAATGGTTATTTTTTACCACATACACATATAATTGAAATAATCAAAATGCCCATTAACTGATGTCTGCAGCAGGATTCGAACTTGCATTCAGAGTACCAGAGCGAGGTTATAAACTGCAAAGAATTCGAAAAATTAAGGGGCATTGTGGTTATTACAATTATGCACATACACATGCACACTCATAGTTACAAACAAACTACAAACACACACACACACACACACACACACACACACACACATATATATATATATATATATATATATGTATGTATGTATGTATATATACATATGTCTGATCACATCACCGTGATTCATGTATACGCATTAAGCTACAAATGTCCTTTAATATCTAATTCGCCTTACCTCGGAAGGAATTAACATATTTCTATATATGTTAACCGAAGGGGAAATTTTTAGTTGATAATAATTTCTTCGGCTCCTGGGCACGAACCTAGGAACTAAGAAATCAGAACTTACAGTGAAGTCCCTTTAACCAAAACACGTTGTAATTCCTTTGTGTTTTATCTTATTGATTTTAGGAAAAGATTGATACAGAATCCAATGGTACGACCAAAACTTTTTTTATCTTTTGCAAAACGTGAGATGAATGAAGAAATATAAACACATTACTAGCTTTCTAAGCTACAAACGAAAATATGACACTTTGATTGAGCAGCCTACCTCCCGTACCAGCCAATCAGAGGCCACCAAACAAACGTCTCGTAGGCACAAGAATATCTACCTTAAGTGAATCGACTAGAGTGATTTTACTCAACTTGCTGACCCAGCTGGTAATGAGTAAATTCGTAACATTTCATTTGAATTACCACTTCATTGTGGATATGGTAGAAATAATGAACTCATAAGAAGGGGTAATTCGAATGGAATGTTATCAATTCACTCACTACTGGGTCGCAATGTTAGGTAAAATTTGTTGGTAAGTTAAGTGGCAGTGTGCCTGGGAAAAACCTCAAGTACGGAGCACCTAGGTCCTAATTTCTTTTAAGACCTGTGTGACGGAATTGCAAACGACCTTGGTAAAATTCACTGGTATGTTAGCCGGCAGCCGTTAGATTCCAAATTCTTTTATGATCTGTATGGGTGGATTGGAAATGTCCTGGCCTGTCATTTGAATTGCTAGGGTTTGGTATTAATGTGAATCAGAAATTTATTTCTGTGAAACACATTCTCATGTGTTCATTATATTTATTACACACACACACACACACACAGACACACACACACACACACACACACACACACACACATATATATATATATATATATATATATATATATATATATATATTTACACAGACCTATTATGTGTTTATGTAACACGAAACGTTTCCAATTACAAATACCTAATTGTAATGCTGACTATCGTTTGCTTTGGACTCCTGTTTGCTGATATATATATATATATATATATATAAATATATATATATATACATATATATATATACATATATATATATATATATATATATATATATATATATATATATATATATATTATATATATATATATATATATAGTATATATATATGTGTGTGTGTGTGTATGCATGCATATGTGTATATTTTTGTATATATATATATAGTGGCTATAAATGAGTGTAAAATGTTTAAAATTGGCAGAAAGAGTATTCTTGTGACTACGTCCTAAAAGTCCTCAAGCATCTTCCTGAGAACAATCTTTTAGCCGATTTTAGCGGACTCAAAAAAAAAAAAAAAAAAAAAAAAAAAGAAAAAGAAAAAAAAGAATGAAAAGTAAACAAGGCGTGATCCGACCTTCAGCTTACTCGAGATACGTGCAAGATTTTCCTCTTATGCTTAAGTTATAAATATTACAATCCTAACTTCTAACGTAATTTAAAACATGCTAAAATCTATTGTCAAATAGCGTTGTTTCACCAACGAAAATTAGAATAAATACGCTATATTTTATTAGATGTAATTTTTGTGTACGGTTTAATATGCACATTATTTACTTTTTACATTTTCATTCTAATTAATAAATCAAGAATATCCTATTCTGAAATCCTAGTATCTTTAACTCAATGTAAAACACCTTTTTCAGACCTTTTTATGCTCATCCATAGACCTTTCCTACTCCCCAACAAGGACAATAACAGTAACAAAGTAGTTTGTAGGCTTACTCCCCGCGTAAGCTAAAAGGAAGTCTGATAATATTTTCGTCGTTTTCCTTAATCTTGTGATGAAAATTGTACGGCAGTCAACAGAATTAAGTAAATTTTTTTATTGTGTCAAAAAAGTACTTCATTTTCATAAGGTTTCAGTTTATAACGGCGAATGTCTTTACGAAATCAGATAACATGAAATACTGCTACGGACCTCACAAATGTCCAAGTAAAATTTCTCTGTTTTGAAATTTTTTTTTTACTTTGAAACCAAACTGAAAAAATGAAGTCAAGACAGTGGCCCCTGGTCGTGGTGAATTAATGAGAGAAAAACGACAATTCTTACGTGAAGGAAAATCCCTCAGGATGAACATAACCGCAGATCATATTCTAATGAGTGACAACTGTTCACCGATCGCCACATAGACATCCTATTTCTCCTCTCCCCAACTCCTGGAGGCAACTGAAATCCCACAAACACACACAGACGCACATAAAACACTCACAGAAATACAGACAAAGGAGAATCTCCCGGGTATCAGAAAGAATACGCATTCTGGTCACAGAGGGCAAAGAGCATTAACATTGGAGCGACAAAGACAAAAATGGGAGTGTTTCGGCGGAACCACATTGTCCACGCAACAGTGAACGCCAGACGCGTCGACAGAAGAGACGGCCGCCACGGCTACAGCACATAGCTGGGGAAGGCGGTGGTGCTGTTGGCTGGTTGGCCTGGCTTAGTATATTCTCCTAGCGCTTCCGCAGCGGTGATTTTTGGATAAATTGGCCGTGCGCGTGCTCATCTGGAATGCTGGATATTTCTGATGTGATCTGAGTCGCTCTTATTATCCCAGGAACCTTTCTCACAGCGTTGATTATTTATTGTGCCAAAGGCCTTTCCTTTAACTTTACCCTTAACTTTAAATTTTCTTAAATCCAGTTATACCGAAAACAATATAACTTTCAAATTTTTATTCCCGAAGACTTTTCATTAACTTTTGGTTATACCTACAATGCCTTTCCTTTAACTTTACCTTAACTGAGGCGTTTTCTTTCGACTTACATGTAAAAAAAAAATGCCTTTTTATTCGTTTTATATCAGAGGTACTTTTAGCTTGTAAATATCAGGAGCCTCTCCATTATCTTCAGAAATATTGTATACCTTTCCATCAGCTGAAAGAATCACCAGCCATACAAATTGATTTCTGTAATTGCTCCTCAGTTATAGTTAAATCCTAATCTATCCTTCATAAGAGCTTTAAGGAAAACGTACTATACTGCTACTATAAGCAAAAGAAGCAATAAAAACAACAGTACTGCCAGTATCTGTACAATAATATCTTTAATGATAAAGTAATAATAGTGATATAAAAGATTTTCGATGGGTCAAAATCCATATTATTATTTTACCTGAAACGAAAAATATCTGACAATGAAAAGAATCGTAACTTTTGGTGTTACAGTAGCAAAGAGAATATCTGACACGAAGTCTTGCAGTGTTTCTCCACCATCATTGCCTAACCCCGTCTAGTGACGCCAAAGGGCTCTGTGAAATTTCACTGTCATCTCTTTCCTGTATTTTCACTTCCATAAATGATCTTTCATCTCCAACCTTGCGTCTCAGAATTCTTATCCAAGTAGGTCTAGGCCTTCCAGCTCAAATGGACTTCATTATCATTATCTCCGAGACAGAATATTTGGATATATTCAAACACTAACGTGAAACTCCAGTGCAACAGATGATTTAAGATCATAAGAACTATGTTGATGATGAAAAGGATAAAAGAAAAAAAAAAGACTTGGGAGTTTTAACGACAGTTGTTTTTCGAATAACTAACAACAAAAACAATATTTATACCATGCAAATGCAGAAATACACAAGCACTTATCCAGGCTGTCAATATTCAAATCGCTGTAAAAGGAAATGTCAATTTACTCTGACGAGAAAGTGAAAGAGCTGTCGCTTTTGACTGCGAAATCATGACAGATAGTTATAGAAGACTTCGGTCAGAAAACAAATAAGATAAAATAATCGTTTTTAGCGTTCAAGAGGACTGAAATTTTAAAAGAGTTGATAATGGGATCTGTTTGTAACAGTCAAGGCAATAATGATATTAAAAAAAAAATAATAATAATTATAATAATAATAATAATAATCCTTGAAACTTTCAGTGTCTAGACTTAGCTATGACCCCTCACACCTTCCGCTCCTGCAGTGACCCAACAAAGAGAGTTTCTTTAGGATGACCTGACCCATTCGGACATGGCTGAGTGAGCTGGGGACAGGGGAAAGGGGTAGGGAGAGGTTCTGGAGATCCAGGAATTTATTTTGCTGTTCAAAAGCCACCGCCTGTAACACCTTTCGCTTCTCTCGAAAGTAAAGATACAGGCAAGACTTATACATATTCATTTATGATATATATATATATATATATATATATATATATATATATATATATATGCATATATATATATATATATATATATATATATATATATATATATATGTATTGAGCTACAAATGTCCTTTAATATCTAATTCACTCTACCTCGGAATTAATCTATGTTCATATATCTTAACTGAAGGGGAATTTTTTGTTGATAAGAAATTCATTGGCTCATGGGCTCGAACCACGGAACAAGAATTCAAGGCCATCACGAGAGGTATAAGCGTCACTGTACGTCCTGAATTCTTGGTTCCGTAGTTCGAGACCATGAGCCGACGATTTTCTTATCAACTAAAAAATTCCCTTTCAGTTAACATATATGAAAATATATTAAATCCGAGGTAGAGCGAATTAGATATTAAAGGACGTTTGTAGCTTAATGCATTTATATGAATGACGGTATATATATATATATATTATATGATATATATATATATATATATATATATATATATATATATATATATATCTGTGTGTGTGTGAACTAGTGTTTTTCGTAAACAACTTTTAAACCGACGTATGGAATTCCATGCTACTGAAGCACTGCGTGTTTCTAACATTGTCGTAATTTATGGTATTGCACTGAATTGACAGATGAGCTTAATTAAGCTGTTTACTCTTAGAAAAGAGACCAACGTCTTGCCTTTCTTCAGACTTTTTCGAACAAGCGGTGCTCTATGACGCATCTGTGATGGAGAGATATCCCCAGACTAGGTAAATGACATATAACCAAAAGTCAAACAACCATTTGAAAAGGCATAGTGGAGTATACGCTGTGGAGTATACGCTATAACTACGTCAATGATACACGTCACCACTTTTGGGGATGGTTGGGTGGCTAAGCGCAGCTTTAACCTCATTTTCTTAAGTAATGACTTAATGAAATTCATATGGCAACGCACATGACTTCCAAAAATTAGGACAAAGCTTGAAACACTCAGTGCTTTAGTGTCATGGCAATCCATAAGTCGGTTTAAAAGTCGTTTACGAAAAACACTGTCATGGCCTCTGGGGTACAAAGCAGTTATTGACAGACTAAGGTGGGCCTTGGGGTGGGAGAATATATATATGTATATATATATATATATATATATATATATATATATATATATATATATATATATATATATTATATATATAATTTGGTAGAAATGTTCTGTTACAATAGAATTCCATCTAATAAAAAGAGCCCATAAATCGCCAAATATAAAACAAAAGTAAGTACTATTCTTCAGACTGATGTCTCTTTCTGAAGAGAAAGACAACAGTCTCTGAAATATAGTGCTTACTTTCTATATTTTGGTGTTTTTATTGGCTCTTCTTATTATATATATATATATATATATATATATATATATATATATATATATATATATATATATCCACTGGGAGTGAAAAATTAAAACCAAATGTAAAAAACACATGACCAAACCAGATCTCTCAGTTCGCACAATAAGTCTTGTCTTGGCCTCATCGGGAAATGATCTTCGAGCCAAACGACCTGTTCGTGACGCTGGTGACCTTGCTTGAGCGAAAATGACTATCACTAACAGGCGCATTATCAGGAGAACTTTTAAAAGAGTCTTAATGACTGAGTTCTTAAGCAATAAGACGTGATCTCGTTTGTTCCCAGTTGCCAGTATCTGTTCTCGCTCCTAATGCACTTGCCCGCGCTTTATGCTTGCGTCACTTGATCAAGTTTTAGGGCATCTTTGAGCATATTGCAGCCAAGGTAAAGAGACGAGTGTTTACCTTGATTACAGCTACACTTTGCAATGCGTAGCTAATTGAGATGGCAATAGCGAATATGACCATATATAGCAAATACAAAAAAATTTGTTTTGCTTAGCGAATATGACCGTATATTACAAATACAAAAATACCTCCTTGTTTTTGCTTTTAAAGCGTAGATAGTCCTATGGCAATAAACCCGTTTCATTATCACAAAATCGTAATCATGACAACGCTAAGCAACAGGATTTATATACTTAACATTATAAGCACGATGTTATAAGTTTACTTAAATATTGCCGTCATTTTTGACGTGACAGTCGTGTAACACCCACTTAACGAGACCTGGTTAATTATTGCAAAAGTTAACATAAATCTACTCATGAGACACTGCTTCTCAAAGACACGTCGCAAAAGTTACCAGCATCAGTGATATAACTGCGGGAGGTGATGTTGCACTGACACTAGTTTCATTATAGAAACAAATGACTACATTCCCTTCATTGAAAAGATTCAATTTACGCACATATGATAGTTCTTGTAACCATACTCTAAACTAATTAGGAAACATTGTTATCAAACGATTATGTATCAAAAGTTAGATTCTGTTACTTATGTGTATTACATTTTACTCATTTCTTTGTCTTCACTTTGTTTTTCTTTTCTGGATTATTCTCTAGAGAAAGAATACAGGAAATGATAATAACAAATATTAACGAGTTAACGTACGCTCTGTCAACTAAACGGTTACTTTAACGTCCGTACAACTATTACAAGTATACCGATGCAATTTATTCCCTAGGACTATTTATATAAAAAATTCGTCGATCATTGAAATTACGAAACACTAAATTATATATACATATATATATATATATATATATATATGCCTAAATATGTCATAATATGCATATACCAAAAATTTAGGCTTAATAAAGCTTCCACAAACCGTAGTAGCCATAAGTGAAATGAGAAAATAAACCCCCAAAATAACGAGTAGACAGTTAATAAATGAAAATAGCTAAAAATCAAGCGTTAATATTGAAAAGCAGGCTGCAAAGACAGAGCCAGTTGTGTTATCACAAGGAGTGCCATCAATGACGAAGCCAATCAAGCCATGCCGGAGTTTATCAGTTAAGGGACAGAAGAAGAAGAAGAAGAAGAAGAATAAGAAGAAGCAGGTTTGGGCAGTGTGACATCGTGGATGGCGACGCTAAAGTCTCAGGAAGAATCATAGAAAGTCCAACGGAGTCCTTCACCCGAGAAGTCTCGGAGAGCGGCGATAAAACGGCCAAAGGAGCGAAAACAAAAATGAGTGCCTGCTGTCTGTTTGCATGTGCAAGCGCGTGAATGCACATGAATTCGTGCGCTTGTATTAGCAATCTCGGCCTGCATTCGCTTAGCTGTTCATGCAGCGCGTAAAGAGAGAGAGAGAGAGAGAGAGAGAGAGAGAGAGAGAGAGAGACGGGGGGGGGGGGGGGGAGGTTAAAAAAGTGTCTTCCTTTCACTCTTTTCATTTCTTGCACTCAAGAAAAGGCATTCGGATTGTCGGGAGTTGAAGCAACAACGGAAGAGAGGGGGAGGCGTAGGGGGATGGTTTAAGCGTTGATACAAGGGGGAAAGGAGAGGGGCGGGAGTGATAGGATGGGAAATCTGACGAGGGGTAGGGGGGGTGAGTGGGGCCAGACGGGAGGTATATAAGTAGCTTGGTCTAGCATCGGTTTATTCACCTACGCCCGACTGGTCATCAACAATGGCTCCCTTCTCTTGAAGTGGAAGGATTGGAATGGAAAGCATAACGCTCTCTTTAAAACTCGGACACAACTAAATCGAGATATGTATATCGCCCGCCACACACGCGCACGCACAAAAACAGAGAGAGAGAGAGAGAGAGAGAGAGAGAGAGAGAGAGAGAGAGATGTAGTGTCAACAAGAAGTTAATTTGTTTCAAGTTTTGCTTTCGTTTTTGAGGTGATGAAACCGAAACATGATTGTAAGTTGGTTTCTACTTATAAGTAAAAAGATTATGTTTTGAATATATATATATATATATATATATATATATATATATATATATATATATTATAGATACATATATATATATATTGTATATATATATATATATATATAAATATATATCTATATATATGTATCTATATATATATAATATATATTATATATAAATATATATATATATTATATATATATATATATATAATATATATCCATTGTGGTTTCATTATAATATATATTGAGATTTATTATTTACATACTTCTGATTACGACAGAAGGGTTTGTGAAAGGGTGAGCAATATGAGATGAAAGGTAGGCAGGGAGATGGACCATAATAGACTGAGATGGTTTGGTCATGTGGAGAGAATGGTGGATAATACTCTGGTGTTGCATAATCCGTAATCTCTAGGAGGAAGGAAGAGAGGAGGCCGGATGGTGTTGGATAGTGGAAGGGAAGGCGATTAATATCCAGGGTTCAAGCAATATGGATATGAATAGTTCAGTGTGCACAGATGGGTGAAACTCCCTCTGACGAACCTTCTGTGTAAGAAAATGAAGAGGCTGATGTTCTGGAACGTTTCTGAATAGAAGGCTCATCTTCCATTTGCAGTTCTATGATAATGTAACAATGACTAGTGTTTTGTTTCATATCCAGAAACCCCAGTTGAGTTGAACCATTCAGTTTAAAAGGTGCGTCCACATGGTCGAACAGTGTCTGACAGACAAACATTGTTACTAATTAATAATCGTCTGCCGGTCTTTGCTTGTGAGCAGAGTAAAAACTGGTTTACAAACTCATCTGGTACCACTGGTTGTTGCCAGATCTACCTCCATCGTTTCAACGCTTATGACGTCACCCAGCTTCGCCTATGATATGGTAACAATATTTGCCCGTCGGACATTGTTCGACTGCGTGGAAGCACTTTATACAGAGTATATATTTTACACCATTTTGTTTTCACTTTATCTACACAGGGTTTGGATTAGCACATCCTTGCTCCACCAATTTGGTCACTTTCACACCACGCAAAGTGGGCGCGAATGCTCTTATTTTCTTTTCCCAGTGTTTCCACTAAAGTGATAAGTGTTACTGCCGTTAGCTTTGGAATAACAGGGTTCTTTACAATTGAGACGGCATTTTCTCCTACATAAGAGTCTACAGCGCTTCATCAGTTAGCCCAAACCTTTGGAATTTTCCCCGAAAGCAATGATGCCTTATAAGCCTTACTACCAATCCGGTAGCAGACCTCAGTAAATAGAAAGACCTTTTGTATGTGATTACTATTGTCCACAATATAGAGACGATCATCCGCCATTTTGGAGATATTCCATCCCCAAGGGATTCACACCCCTCCACCAGATGCTTACGGGCTCTCTGATGTGGGAAGTTAGAAACCTAACATACTTCGTAGGTCACCGGTACCCGGGTCGTACATCTAAATATCCAGCAGTAGCAGTTAGTTTCAACTTACTGACCAGATATTTGGAACACGTCCCGTTAAGTGGAACACCTCAAAACCAAAACAACTTGAGACCCACCCATAACATATACACGCGCGTGCGTGCACACACACATATATAATATATATATATATATATATATATATATATATGTAAGGTATATATATATATATATATATATATATTATATATATTATATATATATAGCATTCAAAAACACTGGTTTAAAGCTAAGGACTATATTCGGTGGACTGACTTCCACCTTTAGGTTTAAACCAGAGTGTTTTAATGAGCCTTTTGTACTTGAGACGTATGCTGTTTTGTTAACATGAAAAATTTATTTACGTACATATATATATATATATATATATATATATATATATATATATATATATATATATATATATATATATTATACACTTGCATGACTCTTCCCTATAGTAAATTCATGGTCTATAGGAAGTGTTACTTCTCCATGTCTTAACTAATATTTTGGGAGTGGGATCTTGGTCAGTCCTATGCACCTTTTAGATTCTCAGTAGCAGAAGGTCCTTCTCCGTATGTTCATATGGTATTTAAAAATGCTTATCTCTGAATGCTGACCACAAGAAATTCCCGTCTCTGTGTTATGATGATAAGTAGGCATAGCTCTGGAAAATTTAAACAAATAAGAAAAAATGCTAGTCAGTCTCTCAGCAGCAAAATAACTTTTCGTGTCTTTAGAAGGGTATTACGCGTAACCCTTAAAATTCTCGCACACGGTCACTTTTTGTGCAACGTACCACACGCACACAAAACTGGCATGATTGCCAAGGCTGCCGTCGCTCTGGTGTTGAACGCTTCGCCAGCAAAATATGATACTGCCAATTATTTAGAAAAACGACAGATTAGCGCGGCAGGTAGGGGAGATTATTTCTACTTGCGGTCTCCTTCAATCAATCTCTCCCCCAGTTCTTAACAGCTTTTCCTTTCGTTGCTTGCTCATGGTATCTGTGACACGAGTCATTTGATTGTTATGGAGGAAGGGACGGGTATACGTGTAGTACAGATATGACTTACAGAAAACGAAAGAAGTCAGCGTTGTCTATTGACTATCAAATTAGTTATGAATGAAAAAACAAACTGCTGCAAACACATCATTTTACACATATCTCACGAGAGAGAGAGAGAGAGAGAGAGAGAGAGAGAGAGAGAGAGAGAGTGGGGGGTGATAATTACTTCAGACATATTTTTAGGCAAAAAGCGAGAGAGAGAGAGAGAGAGAGAGAGAGAGAGAGGTTGATCTAAATTTCTAGGCGACCCTAAAAAAAGGGTAATTTTCTCCTTGATATGTTTCATTTGGTTAATCTCATAATAATCTGCTTTCACAGGGATTAACGTTGAGCATTTAATAAGGCCGTCCAACCATAAATAAAGAGTTTCATACATTGAGTTTCCTCAGTAATTAAACTAATCCAGTTGCTTTAATTCATGCATAACGGAAGTTATCACGTTTAATCTTATGAGGATTTAGCCGAGAAAATCAATAATATCTGGCGAATATACGCCGTTAATTAATCCTGATGTGATGTAATTAAAAGCTTAGTGAAATATATATATATTATATATATATATATATATATATATATATATATATATATATATATATAGAAAATGGACTAATATATATGCAGCTAAGGACCGAAGGACACAATCAAAAGTAATAGAATGGGGTGAACCTCTGAAGAAGATATATACATATATATATATATATATATATATAATATATATATATTATATATATATATATATACACACACACACACACACACACATATATATATATATATATTATATATATATATATGAGATATAAAAACTCAATATCGGGATCCTCAGTTATCCAATAAAGAAACAAATAACGAAAAGGCAATACAAAGTACCCCAGTACTGTAAAACTCGTTGGATGTATTACTGTCAATTCTTTTAGCTCACAGTTTTGGAGTTAAGAGTATTATTATTATTATTATTATTATTATTATTATTATTATTATTATTATTATTATTATTATTATTATTATTATTATATTTGCTGGTATCTGTATCTACCTACAAAGTTCCTAAAAAAATCCTTTTCCAGAATATCCCCATGAACTAAGCACTTTTCCTTAAATAACTGGAAGAGAAGCCCCTTCGAGAGACCATTGAGAGTCTTTTTAAACTCGCCAAGATTGTTGCCTGGATTTAATTATATAGTCGACTTAACAGCTCCTTCAAGCCTCGCTCTCAAAGACGTCATTAGCCTTTTCTGGCAGAACGGGTTACCGGGATCAATATAGCTTACATAGGAGGCTAAAATTGTTTTTTTTTTTTTTTTTTTTTTTTGTATCCAAACATCAGATTAATCGTTATTAAAAATGGCTGATTTATCCAAGGTTAAAGTCCTTTAAAGGAGAGGAAGATTAAGATATGTACAATAACAAGATGACTTCATTCCTTGTGAGGCCTTATAACAATGATCTTCATTTCAATGCAGGAACCGGTAATAGGTCTGGATACAATAAAGATCCCTAAGGCGACAATGCATCTACTCTAAGGTTGAAAACATGCTGATGATGCAGACAATAACGGCCTTGAAATGAATAATGGAAATGCTTAATTGTAAGAAGGATAATAGCAATAATGGTGGTAAGATTAACATACGTTAGCCTTTTGTGACTAGAGTGGTAGTTGATGAAAAGGCAGGTATACCTCACAAGCCAACTTCACCAGAATTTGTTACTCTTCCGACATTCACCGAATATTTTGGAATGAGGCTGCTAGCCCCATTATAATAATGAAAATAATAATAATAATTTCTTTTTCAGATCAAGGCCATATACATGGAATAAATAAAGAATAGACAATAACATACAGTCTAGATACAGAAAATAGCATGATAAAAAAAACCAAAGATTAATCGGCAATGTCCATACTTGTTGAGGTAGTATAAAAGATGGTAATCAAAATAATGGTCATAACCGTAATAAGATTGAGAATAGATAAAAAATTGAATGTGAAAACCCTTTCTCTACCCTTGTTTCGTCAAAGCACACTTCGGCAACTGCCAGGGACATAATTTACAGGGTAAGCCAGCTAAGGCTCAGTGAGATTTAACTGAACGTACTTGAGGAAATTCGGATTCGCTCGAGAACTGAACCGGTGGCCTCTTTCTGATGCAGCGACCTTCATGTTGCTGCTATTAATGTACGAAGGAGCGCTACTTCATGAAATATAAAATGACCACATTCTATGCATAGCTGGACTTCTGGTATAGTGGTTAGTGTCGTGGAATGTCGCGTCTCCCCCCGGCCGTATCATGATCAGTTATTGTTACAGTGTGGGGTCTGTGGTGGGAGGTTTTATCCATTTTTTGGTACAATTCCACGTTAGCTTTTATGCCTACTTACTTCCAGCCAATGTGTCATCTCTTTACATACCCTATTTTTCCTGTGTTCGTTATCTATTTGTTTATCTGTAAATTTATTTATTATTTTTTTTATTTCTCTTCATATCCAACATTCTTTGGAAGCTTGAAATTTAAGTCAATGGTTCCTGTGTGCTTGTTCCATGTGCATAGGTTTAATCTACTGAAATATTGATAATAATAATAATCATCTCATAAGGGGTTGTATATTGTGGGGATGGAGGGGGATAGGTGGTGTAAGGGTCGAAGTCCACTTCTTGGTATAGTAAGGTTAGGATGAGTTAGACTTGGGTGACATTAAGTGACGGCTATAAGAGGTAAAGTCAAGGGTAAGGTTAGATTGTCATTTCCACCTGTCTGTTGTATCCCTTGCTTCTAATGAAAATGCAAGTCGCTGCAATCAGATATTTGGAGCTTTTGGTACTTAATTAGGAAAGCTTGCTCAAGTGAACATCATTCAAACAGCGGACGATGCTACAGAGATGACGAAACGGACAGCTGATCATTTCACGTAGTTCATCTGCAAAAACTTGTTTGCTTCGTAAGTGATACAAGCAACAGCCATATGTGCCCCTTCCATAACGGGAATAACCTGAATGCAGCCACAGGCGATGGTAATTATTGCATTAGATAATCATTAACTTGATTCAGTGCTTTAACCATCTTCACCGGTTGCAGATAACGTCATGGATGTCAGTCATGCTTTGCGGGATACGACGTCCATCATTTTGCAAATGTTTCGACAGCTCCGGTAGATTAATGAGGACATGACACCTGGGAGACTGCGGGAGCATTCTTCTTCTCTCGTTTCCGCGCAGATGTTCTGCTTCGAAACTTTATATGCGCAACTTCGCTCATTACTTCAGCCATTATAGTTTTCGGAATATTTTTGTATGAAAGGTTTGATGTTACTTCATTCATCTTTTGTTATTTGTTACTGTTTTGCTACTGTCCTTTCATATTTGGATTAAGCCTATTTTGCCGAATTTTGCTTAGCAAGTTAATTTACATTTAGGATTGTTCCATTTGGAGGCCTGCTCATTTTCAACAATATTAATGACAATTAGTAGAGGACAGTATAATTTAGCATAGTAGAGAATAAATTTCACATGTATTATTTGAAATTCCAGAATTAGGCACCGTTGCTGTTCCTGTTGAATATAGTAAAGTAAGACCATATTTGACATATTAAAAACTATAATTTAATATTAGACCTGATATAATTTCTTTGATCAGTTTAAAAAATCACTGGATATGAGGCTTGTCTATCAAGTTTTGGTCGATTATTTAACTGTTGAAATCGTCACTGAATACTGCAAACCCGTTCTGTTTCATCTAAGGCACATTCCAATTACAAATTTCTCATCTTTAAAACCAATTCCGATCAATCTCCGATCTTCTTACAATTTAGAACACAGGCGAAAATCGCTATATTGGAACATCAAAAGTCATTCCCGCTTTTACTTTCTCCGAAAACGTGATGAACAGGAATTTACCGCATTACCTGCCATTTTGAGGTTAAATGATAACAGTTTGTTTAAATAACCATTTACAGAGATATCCGCATCCGGGTTTTGGCGATTTATGTCGATTTCTAAAAATTCTTTTTATCTCAGGACCAAGAGATCAGAGCAGAATTATAATTGTGTGGGTCAAATGATTATGCGATTTTCGTGACAAAATTCGTGAGATTCTGGTAAAAAAAATAAATGAATAAAAAATAATAATATCATCATCATTATTATTATTACTATTTAATAATAATAATAATAATAATAATAATAATAATAATAATAATAATAATAATAATAATTAATATTAATAATAATAATGATAATAATAATAATAATAATAATAATAATAATAATAATAATAATAATAATAATAATAATAATAATAATGCCTCTTTTTGTACTGGTTCTGTGCAAGTGCCGGGCATTCACTTGCTATGTGGTTTATGGTTTCATTTTTCGTATTGCACTTCCTACATATGGGAGAGATGTTATTTCCGTCTATCGTACTTTGAACATATCTAGTTCTTAGGGCCTGATCTTGTGCCGCTGTTATCATTCCTTCAGTTTCCTTCTTTAGCTCTCCCCTCTGTAGCCATTGCCAATTGTCATCGCTGGCTAGTTCTTTAGTCTGTCTCATGTATTGTCCGTGCATTGGTTTGTTGTGCCAGTCCTCTGTTCTGTATGTCTTTCTCCTGTCTCTGTATATTTCTGGGTCTTCGTCTACTTTTATTAGTCCTTCTTCCCATGCACTCTTTAGCCACTCGTCTTCACTGGTTTTCAGATATTGCCCCAGTGCTCTGTTTTCGATGTTGACGCAGTCCTCTATACTTAGTAGTCCTCTCCCTCCTTCCTTTCGTGTTATGTATAGTCTGTCCGTATTTGCTCTTGGGTGTAGTGTTTTGTGTATTGTCATATGTTTCCTGGTTTTCTGATCTATGCTGCGGAGTTCTGCTTTCGTCCATTCCACTATTCCTGCGCTGTATCTGATTACTGGCACTGCCCATGTGTTTATGGCTTTTATCATATTTCCGGCGTTGAGTTTTGACTTGAGTATTGCCTTGAGTCTCTGCATATATTCTTTCCTGATCGTGTCCTTCATCTCTTGGTGTTTTATATCCCCTCCTTCCATTATTCCCAGGTATTTGTATCCTGTCTCATCTATGTGTTTGATGTTGCTCCCATCTGGTAGCTTTATCCCTTCAGCTCTCGTTACTTTGCCTTTTTGTATGTTGACTAAGGCGCATTTTTCTATTCCAAACTCCATCCTGATGTCCCCAGATACAATCCTTACAGTCTGGATTAGGGTATCTATTTCCTTGATGCTCTTACCATACAGCTTGATGTCGTCCAAAAGCCCTCCACTGGAGCCTGTGCAAGAATCATCAGCTACCTTGCAGTAATAAGTGGTACGAGCACCAACCTGAAGTAGTGATAGAAAACGATCAGGCAAAGATCCTCTGGGACTATGGTATCAGAACGGATAGGGTGATACGTGCAAACAGACCAGACGTGACGTTGATTGACAAAGTCAAGAAGAAAGTATCACTCATTGATGTCGCAATACCATGGGACACTAGAGTTGAAGAGAAAGAGAGGGAAAAAATGGATAAGTATCAAGATCTGAAAATAGAAATAAGAAGGATATGGGATATGCCAGTGGAAATCGTACCCATAATCATAGGAGCACTAGGCACGATCCCAAGATCCCTGAAAAGGAATCTAGAAAAACTAGAGGCTGAAGTAGCTCCAGGACTCATGCAGAAGAGTGTGATCCTAGAAACGGCACACATAGTAAGAAAAGTGATGGACTCCTAAGGAGGCAGGATGCAACCCGGAACCCCACACTATAAATACCACCCAGTCGAATTGGAGGACTGTGATAGAGCAAAAAAAAAAAAAAAAAAAAAAAAAAATAAATAATAATAATAATAATAATAATAATAATAATAATAATAATAATGATAATAATAAATAATAATACTAATAATAATAAATAATAATAAAATAATAATAATAATCATAATAATAAGAATAATATAATAATAAATAAGAACAATAGAGCGATTGTGAACTGTTTGTAAGAAATAAAAATGTAACTTACATACAAATGAATGTGAGCTTTTTTTTTACTATTATTATTATGCTGATTTTTTATTATTGTGGACCCCTTAGCACAGTGTATATACTCTCGCGATAGAGAGTTTTCTCAACAAATAATAATAATAATAATAATAATAATAATATAATAATAATAATAATAATAATAATAATAATAATAACGCAATTGTGAACTCTATTTGTAAGAAACAAATGAATGCTCGTGCTTGCTTAACAACATCAACAAAAACAACAAGAGCAACGATGATAACAAGAGTAATGAGTCCAAGTGGAAGGAAGTTAGAGGCAATAAGTAATCTCGATGTAAATGCGTCTGTAATAATGAGATTAGTAACTTTCTCTCGTCCCCTAAGACCGGAGACAGCGCTCCACTAACTCCTTTTATTCACTGTTAATACCGTAGAAACTGATCTGTTTTTTTTTTATTTACTTGTTTATTCGTGGATATTTGTCTCTTCTCACCGAAATAATAGTGAAATAAATCTCATAATTTTCACTCGTTTTTTAGCTTTCTGTTGAAGATAACTATTGAGATGCCTTTTTGTCTGTGCGTCCGCCCTCAGATGTTAAAAACTACTTAGGCTGGAGGACTGAAAATTGGTCTGTTGATCATCCACCCTTCAAACATCAAACACACCAGATTGCAGCCCTCTAGCCTCAGTACTTTTTATTTGATTTAAGGTTAAAGTTAGCCATGAGCACACGTCTGACGCCACTATGGGTGCCAACAACGCAGGCCACCATCGGGCAGTGACTGAAAGTTTCATTGGCCGCGGCTGAGAGTGTCATGGGCCGTGGCTTAGAGTTTCATACAGCATTAACGCTGTACAGAAAACTCGAATACGCCGAAGAAACTTCGGTGTATTTTTTATTTGTTTTTTATTGACGCACATTCTCCTACATCACTCACATTGTTCCCTCTATGTTCTTTCCACCCGCTCCTCTTTTTGTCTTTATTTTATTTCTTTCTTCCTCATTCTCTTACTGCCTTAATTTATCATTATTTCTGACTCAACCAGAACAATTTTCCTTTTTAGTAATAGTTATCATCCTCCTTTTTGGTAGCGGTCAGATCTCTTGGAATTCTAATTCTTTAAACTATGTGTCTTTGCCTTCCCAACTTTTTTCGCAAACCGTCGCGCCTTCATTTTTTTAATCATCGATATCTGATCATTGTTTTCTACAGCTTCCTTATTCATTATATCCCTTTTCTCTCTGTATTATAAGACAATTTCTCTAACTGGTCCCATTCTTCATTCATGCAATCTTTTCCCCAACCTTCTTCCTACTTTCTAGCAGACTTCTTGACTGTTTTCTCTGCTTTCGTAAAACCACTTATAATCTGCCGGTTGCAGACTCGCATTTGTTCTAAAAATTGTTCCCTTATGTAGTTTAATTTCTCCTTTTATGGCTCAGTTATCTTTTGTCCTGATCATCCCTCCTTCTCTTTCATATATAGTCTCTGCTCCTAGATTTGTTTATCTATACTTTGGAAACGTCTTCTTCGTCACTCTTACTTTCTATATTGTGGAGTTAGAATGCATATTCAAAATTATTTGGCGAAACAAAAATAATGAAGCGTACAAACAAATTTGGTTAAGTTATAAGAGCAATAAGCTACGGCCAACATACCTCAGCAAAGTGTCACAATGATCTTTAGGATTTGTCGTCAATCGTGCAAAAAAAGGGAAAAACATTAAAATTAAAACTATCCAAAGGTCAGATATTATTCAGAAATTCATAAAAAAAAGCTATAAAGATGTTGATTTTGATTACAATTGCAAACCCATCGAGTATATTCAAGAATTATCGCACAAATGAATAATATCTTAGCAAGAATTTCTCCCTCAACAAAGTTGGAGAAGTACTGGTTCTCTTCAAACTATTCGGTAACCTTTACTTTGGTATTTTTACATTGAAAGTTTCGTAGATATAACATTTAACACACACTTTTTTTATATATAATATTCAACGGTTTTTTTAAAAGTATCTACCGTCTTGTTAACGTGAAGTATATAATTCTTGACTTGTATATTCTGGCTTGGAAATATAACGTTTTCTGCAAGTCAAACTTTTCAGCTTTATTTTACTAGTGTCGTTGTCCTAAGAGAGAGAAATGAATCATGTTAAAGTAACAAGCCACTTTAAAAGACAAGCTTATATCTCTACTTAATGACAGAAGGACCTAATCTTTGAACCTTGAATACCCAGCCGGAGTTACAGATTGGATAACAACCACTAAGAATACAAACAAGTAATACAGTAGTGTGATTATAAATAGAAACCCTATCAAATTAATAAGCATTCTACTTTTCATTTGTGCTGAAAGTTGACACCGAGGCAGTTCAGACTTGCTTAATTAACCTTGGTCAGCCATCCCCCAGTCACGCTATCACTACCGTATTGCAACGTCTTACTTGGAATTCCATCTACTCTGGGTATCTCTCTATCCTTCAACCTATTAATTGCCTCCTTTACATCCTCATTGTCAATATAGCAACCTCATCTCAAACTATGAAACAGAGTTAAGGACTTTTAACTTACAAATGCTGGGTTACAATGAGGTCCAAGACAAAAATATTGATGAGTAACGGAAAGTCTATTGAGCTGGAAGGAGGTTTCAGATTTTCTGATATTTAAACCTAATTGACAGGCAAACATGTTAAATAGAAATAAATCTTATTCTAAGCTACATTTCATTGCTTGAAGCAACAAGCTTTGCTATGACAGCAAAGGCCTTCGATTCACAAATAAAAGTACTGAACATGAAATAGAATTTTCCCTTAACTTAAAGCATGTCAGGAGCACTTTTAAAAATAATTTTCAAAAATGTATGGTGTGCAACATATGACCTACGAACTTGGAAAAGTAAATCCACGGTAGTATGTCTGTTTGATTTTGTTAATTAAAATATACAAAGCAGAAAGGTCTCGATGACCTGCTCGGTCCTCCTTGTCAATCTGTAATCCGGGCAGGTCATCGAAAGCTTTCTGCTTTATATATTTTAAATAACAAAATCAAACAGACATACTACCGTGGATTTACTTTTCCATTTTATTGACTCTTGGGATTATGAGGTTTCTTTGGACTGACGAATTTAGTATCAAAAACTGGCGTCACACCAGTTATGGTCATCGATGCATAAACGTGGTATTTGTCTGAAACTAATGAAACTTACTGATGAGGACCAATTACAGCGAAAGCAGGTCGGACCTCATGAGCCACGGAGCCCCATTCCAATTCTTATTAAAATGCAAATGAACTGACTCTACGCAGTCATGGAAAATTCGCGGCATCGACCAGGCAGGCCTTCCAGACCCTCGTCCTCCCTGGAAGGTCTAGTAATAGCTGGCATAACTGAACGAGCCGATAGTGATCTCCCCGCGACTGGAATCTTATCTAGCGTATTCTTTGTCAAATTCTTGGAGGACGACAGTAAATAATCGATCGGCGAATACTGTCGAAGAATACAGTCTTCGGTGTTGGGTCTCCGGTCGAGTGATCTTCGAGATAAGAGGGCGATAGGGAGGAGGCTTCGTGCTGTGCCGGTGTTGAAGGAAGCGGATTGTTTTCTATCAATCTTTTTTTTTTTTATTTATTCTCTACAGATTTAAGTCTTTAATTCTGATTCTGTGCAAATGAATGTCTAGTCTTGTTCGTAAGAATGAATTTGAAAGAGGCTCTAAATGGCTATGTTCCTAGTTTATAGGTTTGCTGGGTCGATTAATATTATTCGTCTGCATCTGTTTATTAAAAATTCACTCGTATCTTGCTCTTATCGTTATTTCTTGTAAATGTGGTAAGACTAGAAGAACGTTCGCTTGTCAATTTAACAAGGGATGGACTATTTTCATAAAAAAAAAAAGGTGCACATTATGGATAATTACGACAGTGGAAAAATGTCAGCACGGAATTTGACGCACGCACGGGAACGACACAAGAAGAGCATGATTTTCATTATGCAGCGCACGAGGCTATGAAAAAAGCGTTCTTAAAACAATGTGTATTTTGCGCTGGACAATACAGCACTTCGGTGTTGGAAAAACAAGTTACCCTTTACAATTACTGTGAGAGATTTTCTGAGGATTTGAGGATGATAGTGGGAGAAGGATTTGGGAATGGTGCTCGGGATCAACAGAACTGAGCCATCTAAATTGATCTAAATGTTTTTCATTATCAGAGAGAGAGAGAGAGAGAGAGAGAGAGAGAGAGGAACTCGAGAGAGAGAGATTTTTTTTTTTTGAGATGAGAGAGATGGACTTGGGAATATCCCTCAATTTTAGCAACCAGGGAATAAAAAGAAAAGTTTGAAAATAACTGCACTAAGGAACAGGTAGCGTGGCACTTCACTCTTTGATGGATGGTCTTTCAAAAGAAGAACTGTGCTTGTCCATCCAAAACGCGGTCGGTCTTTCCAAGCAGCTTCCAGCTTCCAGCTCTCTGCTGGGGAAGAAACTTGCAGAGCTCAACCTGAGGGGGGCGAATATTCTTATAACACCTTAGCAATGCTTTTCTTTTTCCTTTTGATTACATGGGAGAACATTCATGCTAATTAGTCAAGTGTTTTCCATTTTGCCCTTCATTATAGAATATTTTATTATTTTATCAATTTTTGTTTTGTTTTTGTTTGTTTGCTTGTTTGTTTGTTTTGCATTTTCGTCCTAGAGGCTGAAATATGGGGTCACTGGTGCTACCTCTGAGATACCCCTTATTCTGACGCTGAGTTGTGAAACTAATTGCTAATTTTGTGACTACTGTCTAACAAATCTCAGCTTGTGCATACTTCAGTGTGGACTAAGTTGTAAATAAACTTTTTAAATTGAATACATACACTATATCCCTTTTATACGGAGGAAGGTCAAGTGATAGGGCATAATTTCATATAAATAAAAGCATCCATACTCATTTCTGGTTTTGTCATGAAAACGAAACTACGACCAGCCATCAAGACAGAGAACAGACGCAGAGTCAAATACTTTGGGTACAGACCAGCAGAGGATACATCCCGTATCCCAAATCATGAATTCAAAAGAGGTTCATTCTTCCTGGAGAGGAAGCTGCAGATTACAGATAAATAAATAAAAAAATAAATAAAATAAAGGAAAAAAACTTTAAAAAACAAAAATAAAAATCAACTAACTTTAGACCGCAATCGCGATCTGATCCGAATTTTTGACTTTCCGTGGAATTTGCATTCTTGTAGCGTGGCTTGGGATCGACCTTCCAAAGGGGAGATGCTTAATCGTTTGTTAGATTAATGGCTCAAGTCATGAAGTAGTTATGGCCTTGAAGTGGCTCCATTTGGAGGTTTCGCGTTTTATTTTTTTTCGATATCGGGATAGGAAGACATTACAGCAGGTATCCCGTCCATTAGCCATTACTCTTCATAAACACAAACACAGAATTAAACGAATAACGTGTGTGTGTATATATATATATACGTACTATGTATATATATATATATATATATATATATATATATATATATATATATATATATATATATATATATATTATATTCCAGCATCAAGAATTTTTCCTAAAAAACAAAACAGTGATCACTTCCATATTCCTTTTTAAATTTCTGAATTTTGGAGGAGCCCCTACATAGAAAAACTTCCACAAAATCAGATGCTTCATGCAACTCCACAGAAGGGTCATTACCAGTACGTTCAACCGCTCTTTATACACTTTCTATCTACTGCGATTCTCCACTCATTGTCTTGGTTTTTGGTCGTTTCCTTGTTAAGATCCCTCTCTCCTCCCCCTCCGAGTGCTTCAGAATTGTTCACTCTTTCCGCCAACCTAACATCTTCAGCTATTTCCATATGACCGAAGCATCTCCAACCGCTTTGATGATTCTTTGCAGCTATGCATCTACACATTTCTAGTTCTTAACTTTTCCTTATGTCACATCAACTTTACAAACGATTCATATCTACAGCTTCTGCCTTTTGGTCCTCCTTTTGTTTACATCCACACCTCACTTCCATAAAGGAGAGCTGGCTCAGCAATCCCTTCATACAGCCTCACCTTGGAATCCTAGGTTTCATAGACACTCCAAAGTTTCTTCCTCAGTATTTGTGTGCATCCTGCTATCCTATTCACCTATTCCTTAACACACCAGTCTCCCATCCTACCATCACCCCTTATACTCACTCCTAAATACTTATATAAACCTACTGCAATTCATTCTTTCTACCAACCATCACTAACATCCTTGGCCTCTTCGCCTGACTCTTGATCACCTTTCCAGTTTCTCTTTGCAATTCCCAATCACTGTTGTGCTATCTGCAAATTTCAGCTCTTCTCTTCCCTGTTCAAGACCCATTTTCTTATCACAAAATTTAAAACCTACATCTATTACCTTTTTTCTTGTTTCACTCCATTACTAATGCTTTGAATCAACCATAGGGACCTACACTCTTATCTTAGCTCTATTTCTACACCCAGGAAGTCCACTCTTGAGCCTAAAAAATGTAATTTACATTTCATTCTAATAAAAAACTTTTCATTGTTTCCAACAACTTATCTTCTGAGTTATACTCGTCAACAAACTCCTCACTGCATCCCTATCAGTTATATCTCAGGCTTTTTATAGGTACATCTAAGTAACAGTTGTTTCATAACAAATACTTGAGCCACACACCCTGTTTTTTTCCACACTGTTTTTCCCTTTCAGTCCTTCCGTCAACTGTTTTGTTTTCTATCAAAATGTTATTATACGCCTTAATAGGTATAATAAGTAACGTTATATACGTCCATATAATTTTTAAAGTCTCCTCTATTACCTTGAACTATACTCTGGGACAATTATTACACTCATCCACTCCCCTGGAACGTTTTCCTCATCCAAAACATACCTCACACATCCTGGTCAACCCCTGAATCACATTTTCTACTCTTACTTCTACTGTCTATCGTGACATTGGTAGTAATGCGTCTTTGTTACTTTTGTTAACTAATTGCATATTTTCTGACCGTCCTATTAAACCACCTCATCATTCTCATTATTTTTTCATTGACTTCATCATGCACATCAGAGGGTCAGATTAAATGTAGAATGTTCACGGTGACTGAAGAATCTGCAAAACAAATCAGAGTATCAGACTGTATTAAGTATCGAATACAAATTCAAAAATTATCATTCCAAATCCTTTGATGATTCAGATCTACGTAGATGTTGCAGTGATGGGAGGCAATCATCAGTGACCGGACAGTGAATTATCAAGCAGCAACAACAACTCTGAATGGCGTCTATGAAGATGAGATGAAAGATATCCACTTCTAAAAGTAATGAAGACCTAAGCAAAAGTAATAGAATGTTTGAATCACGGTTCATGTTCTACCTGTTGCAACTCTCATACTTTACATTCGGGTGTAAGCGAAGTAAGCCAAAGAGAAATGAAGTAATAAAGTCAGTGCACCCTTTCACCTTTACCTGACCCGAGGGTTCAAAACCTCATGTAACTGAAGTAATGTTTTTCGACTGTAACTGATAATGACGCCCCTATTATATATATTGATATATATCTATATTATATTATATTCTATATATATTAAATATTTATATGTATACATATATATTATATATATCAATATGCATATGTATATATATATACATACATATGAATATATATATATATATATATATATATATATATATATATATATATATATATATCTATATATATATATATATATATACTGTGTGTGTGTCAACGCCGCAACACCACAAGATACTGTTCATGTGAGAGCGGACGAACAGGCCAGACTTACAGGAACACACGAATTGAGAGATTTTTACAAAGTTCGCATAACGAGTTGTGATGAGCAGAAAATAACACGAAAGCTTCATATAGCAGGTAAGTTTTATCTTAAATGGGAAAAGAATAGTTTTTCTATATGTATATGTTAGATGCACAAGGTTCATTGTTCACAGTTTAGTCTGTTTTAAATACTCATTTAGTGTTTCAGTTTAAATCAAGTTACCGATGAAGAAGAATAATAGCTTCTTTTTTAAATGTAGCTCGATCATTTCTTCCATTCCTCTGCCACTAAATCCAAGACGGATCTAAACTAAGAACTTTATCTCGACTAAAGTGACAAGGAAACATCTATTTACACTTTTTGTCCATATTCGCCACATGTCATCTTTGTGAGAAAAGAAAAGAAGCGGGTTTTGCAGATCATGGCACTGAATAGCCATTCACACAGAATAAAAAGAAACTTCTAGACACCATACCTGAAGAGCCATCTAGGTCTGAAGAATTTTTCGCTTATTGTTTTACTCATTAGCTAGACAATAAGCCAGCAACGGATCACTAGTCCAGCAATTCGACCATTATGTAGTTTAAGCGGTCACCCGTAAAAGGTTCTGCCTTTCTGAGCACAGGTAGACCAGGGCGGCATACCTGAGTCGACCTGATTCTAAATTATCTCAGAAAACTTTATAATATGGTTTGCAAAGGTATGGCCGACTCTCGACTTCCTGAGTCCTTCAGGGCTCAGTTGGATTTACTTACTTGCTTGGCTGCTCGCCTAACCTGTCATTGCTTCGAATGAGAAACAAATCAATAAACTAGCATAATACGAATATGATGAATTAGTAGTTAACATTCTAGTTCGTCCGCTGATATAGTGCTTAGTGTCGTGGTATGCCACTCTGATATCATTAGCTTTGTGTTACTATACTGCAGGGTGGTGTCTGCGGTGGGAGGTTGAAACCAACATTCTTTGGAAGCTTGCATTTCAAGTCAATGGCCCCTGTGTGCTTCCATGGGAATATGTTTCATCTACTGAAATAATTGTAATGATAATAACAGAAATGATGAAAGTATAGAAAATTGTGCTATCTTAATGATAAACTGTGAAAACGAATATACTCTAACGTTCACACATCCAATACAGATACAATCAAACGACATGGTGATGAAAGGGTCAATTGTTCTTTACAAAACTGACGAGTATTAGGATTTGCGAATATCGTTAATACCTTATATGCATCAAAACAACAATTTTGATATGAAAAATATGAGAGTGCTTACGTTATTATCATTATTACTCTTTCTGCAGAATGTAAGCAAATAGTTAAAAAAAATTTCCCTCGAAAGATTTTCACAAAATCAAAATACCAGAATCATAAAACATCATTACGCACCTGAACATCCACATTCCACTTCATGTTAACTATTGCAGGTGACAAATGCTGTGATGTGATAAAAGCAGCTAGCAACGCAGTAACTGCTTCAGTATATATGTTTATATATTTATACAATACACATACACACACACATATATATGTATATATATAAATATATGTGTATAATATATTATATAAAATGTGTATGTGTGAAGAGACGAACAATGAAGATGAAAATCGGCACTTGAATGGAAAGTCATCTAAAAAGGAACATTTCCGTTTTAAATCTTTATACACCGTAAAGAAAAAGAAAATTTATGCATTCAATGAATTGAGGGTTTTGTTTGAATGTAATGTAAATATTCAACTTTAGATTACCAAATGATTTCCAATGAAATTATATATTTATATATATATATAATATATATATATATGTGTGTGTGTGTGTGTGTGTGTGTGTGTATAATATATAATATTATATATTCAAATAATATTATATATATATATATGTGTGTGTGTGTGTGTGTATCTATATTATATATATAAATATATATTATTATATATATATGATATACTATATATAGATTTTATATATATATATATGTATATATATATATATATATATATATATATATATATTATATATATGGATGGTTGTGTGTGTATATATATTATATATATCTATATATATATATATATATACTATATATATATCTATACTACATAATAAGATAACTTCGTAGTTGGGGGCTTATTTTTGTGATGCAGCGACGAATCCAACATCTTAGGATTTTAAATATTAATTTATCATGTATTTGTCGTTGCAATTGCGTGGAGAGAACGTAAGGAATGGAGGCATACATTAATAATGTAGGTACAGGCACCTATTGACTAGGTTGTAATCTGTCATTTAGAAACACTTTTACAGCTCTGTTTAATAAAAAGAAAGGGATGCGAGTTACTTAAATACTGCAACAGAAATAAAACTTCTTTGTGGAAGATTTGGCAATAAGAGAAGAATGGGAAAGCACGATGTGATAAAGCTGAAATACTATTCAATTCAAATATCAAAGAACGGCTGCTACGAACGTTTGTACCTTGTTGACTTGTGAATAACATTCCTCTGAAAAAAATTGAATTAAACCCATAGTCTGCTCGTATGCCACTGATACGCGTTAGAAAAGGGTTTTCGCTGCATATCTGGATCTAAATGAGGCAATGGTGTCCTCCACATACAAAAGACAGGACGATAAGACAACGGGCACCAGGCGGCACTTGTTCTTGTCTCCTCTCTCTTCCATTTACTCCCCAGTACGAATCCACTGATTCCAGCCTCCCGCCCCCCTCTCCAGCATCCACTGCTAAGTCTTCCTGGTTCCTATTTTCCTCATAACTATAATTTTACGCACACTTACTCTTAACTCTCTCCTTTCGAAAGTCCTTTTCAAACTCTTTTACTAGTTTGTGTAGTTTTTCTTAACGATCTCCAATTAGCACAGCGTCAGATACTCATCAGCCTTTCCACATTCCATTCGCGGTCATTTTGTTATTCCACTGTTTCGCACATGCGCGACTCTATCGGCAAAGATATTTTTAACTCCAAGGTTTTTGGAATATATTAGCATCCATATTGTGGATCAGAGATGTTTTGATGCTGAGTTGTTCTTGACTTGACAACGTTTAACCACAGGAAGCGTTTATATACAACACTTCGTAACGACACAAATGAAAGACACATTAATGCAAACGCATATGCAATATTATTCATGAGCCACCATTTCGAGTCTCCTCTAAACAGAAACAGCAGATGCAATGTAACTCCGTGAACCAGAATCCATAAAGAGAAACCCCCCAACACTTGAATTCAATTTTCCGTCTTCATATTGGATACACGAACGATAATGCAGTTCTCGATAATGAGCTTTGGAACTGGTCTCCCGCCCTTTTTGCACGTCTGCCTCTCTCGCCTTCCGTCGGTGTTTATCTTGTTTATCGCGGGAAAGACCTCCTGGCACGAAACGTCCTACTTCAGGTTAATGAAGAGATAACGACGGTGTCAACTAATGAACGAAACGGCGATGACTTCCCACCGGAAATGGACGATTATAATTTCTTATGTTGTTTTGAAAGCAATTATAGTCTGCAATACTTATTCAGAGCGGCAAACTCTACGAAGCATTTTCACAAATATCTACCTCTGCTCGCCTTGGAGTTTATTGAAAAGGTTTCCATTGAAACCTTCGGCTGAAATGAAAGAATCCATGACGACATGAGATGAACTACTCTTTGAAGTTATCAATAATCTCATTAAACAGTTATGTATCGCATAACTGGTTTTTATGCATCGCCAAATAAACAAGTAAATCATGCTCCGAAGTTTCTTCGGCGCCATCGAGGTTTCTGGGCAACGTATAATGTTGTACGAAACTCTCAGTCACGGTCCATGAAACTCTCATCCACAGACCGGTGGTGGCCTGTATTGTTGACACCTATAGCGGTGCCAGACGTATGACTATGATTACCTTTAACCTCAAATAAAATGAAAACTATTGAGGCTAGAGGGCTGCAATTTAGTACGTTAGTGATTGGAGGGTGGATGATGAACATATCAATTTGCAGCCTTCTAGCCATCTCAGTAGTTTGCTTTTACAGAAAACTAATAAAAAGAAAACAATAGACCCACAATTAGAAGTTCCTTCAGAACAAGCAGTGAAAAATCATTTGAAAACCACGCAAGTGTCAGAAATGGCGACAAATGGGAGGCAATGAAAAGGAAAATCATTAATGAGGTAAGGATCACTTGGCGATAATGACGATGAAAGGCTAGAAAATAGAGAGGATGAGAGTAATCAAACCGAAATTCAGTTCTTTTCATTGCAATAGAAGGAAGAGATGTTGTAGTATTTATTTATGTTAGATTTTCCTATCATTTTTGGGAGGTTGAAAACCCTTGACGTTATTGTATTAGAATGAATATCTTTTGATATACTAACCTTGGTTTCTTTGTTTTTTCTAAGCATTTACCTCTTTCAAACTTTTATATACATATTTGTTAAGGTTTTGTGTATGTTTTTTTCTTTTTTTGTAAAGTAGAGTTTAACAGTCCTTAGATTGTAAGATTAAATTTTTATTTCTGGTGTAACAATGATATAAAAAAGGATCAGGACAATGTCCAATCATTCACCTGATTTTAATTATACTTTCACCTAAAAACTACATAAATCCTGGGAAGTCATCTTATTTCATTCCTATCAGTTATGGATGATGTTTGACAACGAAGTGAATTTCCAGATTACCAGAAGATCCTTAGTTCGTCCTCTAGTCTGGAAACAGCTGGAAACGTAAGACAGCTTCAGAAGTAAAGTACAATATCCCACTGGTAACTTTTGCCACCTCCCTCGGGTTTTTCACTATATTTAATCCCAGGGCATAGACTGCTTAAAATAGTCGAGAGATTGATGGGATTTAGTTAACGCTATAAATCAATACTTCTAGATACATATATCACATATCATTATTACATAATGTAATAATTTTTGGGGTTTGATAATTTTAGCTTTAGATATTTTCAGATATTTATAGATATTTATCATAATAATTCTAGCTTTAGATATTTTCAGATATTTTTGGATATTTATTATTCGGTGTTCTGGGCACCAAATTTCAGGAACCCAATTTTACTAAAATATGGCTGCTGTCAGTATTTTGTTATGACATTTCAACTGAATTTAAATCTTCTCAACATTCTGTTGTAGCATTTTTTATTCCGCTCATTGTGCAATTATGCAACCTCTATGCATCTTATTATCATCATCATCATATTTCCGCGTTCTCGACAGCTCCATCTTGTCAGCAGCGGCTCTCATAGCAATCGGCGCGGCCATCGCATGCCGGTCTTAGTGCAGTGTGGTGTACGGTTGGTTCTGCATGACGGTGGAGACGTCATGCGAAGACGATTACGCTGAAGATAGTCCGCCTGACAAGAAAGAGAGGGGTAAAGGGGGACGCCCAACATCTCGACGTGGATAAGGGACGTGTTGGAATTCGCGTTCAAGCTTAGTCTGGTGCACTCTGACCTCGGGAGCGGTCTCCGGGAGCCGCGCGCTGTTTACGCCTCTCTCGTTCCGACCCCTACATATACATATATATAAGTAGAGGATATTTTAACAAGTAAGAAAAAGTAATGGGCGTGGGCAGGACATAATTATAATGAGAATGTCAGATAATATAGATGGACGAAAAGAATAACGGTCCCTAGAGGTTGCAAACGAAGTAGGGGAAGGAAGAGAAGACGATGGATTGACGAGCTAAGAAAATTTGCGGGCATAGAATGGCATAGGAAGAACATAAACAGAAGGGAGTGGAAGGAGGTGTCTGAGGCCTCTGTCCTGTAGTGCACTAACAACGGTTGATGATATATATATATATATATATATATATATATATATATATATATATATATATATATATATGTGTGTGTGGTGTGTGTGTGTGTGTGTGTGTGTGTGTATCATGTGTATATATACATTATATATATATCTATATATATATAGTATATATATATATCTGTATGTGTGTGTGTGGTGTGTGTCAATATGTGTATAATATACTATGTGTATATATATATTATATGTATTATATATGAATATATATAATTATAATGTATCATATATATATATGTGGTGTGTGTGTGGTGTGTGTGTGTATCATGTATTATATACATTATATGTATATATTATATAATATATTATATATATATATGTATAATATATATGATATATAGTATATATATATATATATATATATAATAATATATATAGTAAAATGGGGAAATGGGGGTAAGAAAAAATATAGGGTTGATGGGGCAAGAAAGAATCACCCCTCTTTATACCTTTCTCCCTAATTAATCATCATTTTTAGGCGATTTGCTGTTAGAATACCATTTTGGTAATTAGTTATCATGTTGCTAATTATTACATAACCATTTCTTTTATGTATATTTGTTCAGGATCATTTTTCCTTTTTTTTTTTTTCCCAAAAGTTTAAGGAAAAAAAACAATGTTAAGCAAAACTTTAAAGTAGCTCATAAGAAGTTTGATTTTTTTTTCCCCCATTCGCAGAGGCCAACCTCATTTTGGGGTAAGAAAGAATCACAAGGCCCCCCGGTAACCCCTGTGTATTGCTCTATGACCCCTGACCCCCCTCCCGGGGGGGGAGGTGATTTTTTTTTTGCACCATTCTAATGGGTAAGTCTGGGGTAAGAAAAAATCAAAATCACTGATTTTTTCTTGCCCCATACTTGATTTTTTGTTCCCCAAGTGTGAGCAGCTTTTACCCCAAAATTGATTTTTTATTTCCCCGATCATATTTTTTGTCATATAGTGTCTCTTCAAAGCATAATAAATCCTTTTGTACTTGAGTGAAATAAGTATTTGTCCTCTCCAAGGACTGACTGACATGTTTAAACATCCATACACTGTAGATACTTAGCATAGACTCGCTTTTTAATAAAAACATGTTCAGACTTGTTAGATAATACACTTCTCCTGATTTTGGATGGGCATCTCAGCCATACATCTGTAGAGACAGACAATACTAGTGGTAAAAAGTGAACATATCAGTATCATCAAGCTTCCTGCACATTGTACAGATCTGTTACAACCATTAGACGTTGCTTGCTTTGCGCCTTTAAAATCATACTATGATGCAGCACTGCAACAGCATGTACATCAGACATAGGCACGAGTGCCATCACAAAAATGTGGCTTTGTGAATATGCTGTGCAGTGTCTGGAAGCAGGGACTTTCGACTGACAATGTAAAGGCAGGTTTTCGTGCTACTGGAATATATCCTTTGAATTCAGAAAAGTACAATAAAGATCGCCTTTGTCCTGTGAAATTGAAAACTTTCAAAACATGGCTGGACAGAGGGCGCCCAAATGATGACGAAAATAATACTGTGGTATTGCATGCTATGACTGATAAGGAGGCAGGCATCAAAGACTCACAACTAATTCCATCATCAGCAATTCAGCAGGATGTTTCACAGAGATCTACTTTCACTAGCCAAGAAGTAACGCTAGTGCCTGAAGCCGATGTAGACAAGCGTCTTTTTGATGCATCAACTATAGCTAAAGAAGGATCACCCGGCTGCAGTCACTGGTTGGATGTTCAAGGCCCCACTGATAAAGATGAACTTCTTGAAGATATTAAGAAGGATATTCAGCAGCGAGGAACACTTGATGCTAAAAATTTGAGTTGGACGGATCTCGTCAATGAAATTCAAGCAAGAGCTCCAACAGGAATGAAGTTTAATATCCTGTTGGTAGCAAAGGAAAAGGAAACTTCACTGGAAGAGATTTTGAATTCCAGAGGACGTGGTGGAACACATCCTCTCACAAGAAGAAAAATCAACATGCATAGCCAAATTATCACTCAAGGAGAATGCAGTAAGGAGCTTACAAGTCATCAGGTTCGAAAGGAAGAATGAATATGAAGTTAAGCAAGAAAAAGAAAAAGGATCCTGAACCACTTTCCGACAGCACAACAACAGTTGAAGAAATAAACTTGGAAAGTGATTCTGTTGATGACGTAAGTTTCAGTTTGGATAAAGATGAAAGCGACATGGAATGTGAACATGAAGTGGTGCCAGCTCCAACAGAAACAGGCATTCCTGTAATATCAGAAGATTCTGTTGGAAAGAACTATGCAGTATACTAAACTGAACCATGAATGATTTATTTTTGGGGAAAAATAATAAAAACCTTTGCAAACGATGAAGGCGGCACAATAACGAAAGCTCAAGTTGATTTTCTATAAAAGAAGAATATCTCCAGCAACCCCAAGGAATGGACCTGGATTGAGCGGAACAAGGACAAAAAGGACATTGATATTGTTGATATAACGTACATTTTCTACGGACCAAAAGAACTTATGGTGAAGAAAGGTTTCTTTAGATTCCCAGATGAAATGGCATATGCTCGTCTAAAGAAGATAGAAAAGGATTTGTTAATTGAATTATAGCATGAGTATGCATGCTTTACCATTCATACCAGTGAAATGATTTTTATTTTGTTTATGGAAATTGTAATGAAAATTTTTGTTCACAGTTAAATACCCAAAAATACACTTTTTTGTTATCTTTTGATATGATTTAACTTTTCTACATGTTAAACTTCCCATTTTGTATGGAAAAACGCATTTTAGTTTCTTACACATGTTTCTTTAGCCAAAAATAAACATGATTTGTTCTTGCCTCGATATGATTTTATTTTACCCCATTTCGGATAAAAAAAATCATCAAAAAATATTGTTAAAAAAAACATTAAAGGTCCTAGGCTCAATTCCTTTTCATGATTTACTTAACATTGAATATTGATAAATATGAAAAGGTTTAACTGGAAAAACAAAATCAAATCGAGGGAAAAATGAAAGTTTTGTGTTTTGATTGTTTTTTGCCCCACTTGACTATATATACTATGTGTATATATACATTATATGTACATATATATATACATATATACATGCACGCTTTGCTTTTATAATTTTCCGTTTAATGTGAGTGGAAACAGAAGGTGTCGTAACCTCCAGATTCTCGGCGCATATTTCAGAGAAGAAGTTGGTAGTTCCGCGACCTTCTCTAACCCGGAAACGACTCACCATAGTCTGACAACGACCAGATACATAATTCACGGCTTAGGTGAAGATACGCCGAATAATCTCAACTTAACGGTACGACCTCGCCGGGATTCGAACCCGAGGCAAGCGTCATAATCATTACAACTCGTTCCTTTTTAATCCATTTATTAATAGAAATAGAGAGAGAGAGAGGAGAGAGAGAGAGAGAGAGAGAGAGAGATCAGCCATGCTGATTGCTTTGTTGTTTCATGGCAAACATTATCATTATTATTATGAGGTCATTTGATTATTGGATGATATACAGAATGAGAAAAGAAAAAATAACGGTGAATTTACGGATTTGAGAGAGAGAGGAGGAGAGAAGGAAGAAGAGAGGAGAGAGAGAATTTGAGAAAGAGATCAGCCATGCTGATTAGCTTTGTTGTTTCAGGCAAAACATTATCATTCATTATTATGAGTCATTTGATTAGAGACTGATATACCAGAAGTGAGAAAAGAAAATAAGTGGAATTTTTACGATTTGAGAGAGAGAGAGAGAGAGAGAGAGAGAGAGAGAGAGATCAGTCATATTGATTGCCTTGTTGTTGCATGGCAAACATTATCATTATTATCATGAGGTCATTTGATTTATTGGACTGATATACCAGAAGTTGAGAAAGAAAATAAGTGAATTTACTGGATTTGAGAGAGAGAGAGAGAGAGAGAGAGAGAGAGAGAGAGAGAGAGAGACTACGAATCATTACAACGATTATCTATTTAAAAGCCGCGCGATCATTAAGAGCACAGTTATGTTCGCTTCATTAAAAGGAAGTCCTGCATAAGTAACGACCTGATATACCTGTTCCTTAACGCTAAGAGAATCGTATTCCCAAGGAAAGTTTGCGCAGGGCAAATTAAACGCCGGTTCTATAGTTTCTCACGATACAATTGATGAAATATATACAGTGTTCAATAACAAATCATTCGAAAAATGAAAGTCATAAAATTGCGTGGATCTGGTGTGAGTGATATTGGGTCACAGTGAGGCCCGAGAAGGTCAGACATCTGAGGTAATTTAGAACTGTAAATAATCATTATACCAACACCCACGGATTTTTTGAGGACCATTTAATTGGGAAGGAGGTATAAAGACAATTTTGACCAACTTAGTCATTTTGACCTCGTTTAACTAGATTCAATGTATATCCTGTATGATAATGTCATACTACAAACCTAATTTTTTATAGTTATTTTTTATTACAATAATATTTTTCCCCAGAAAGTATTTCATAATGTAAAGAAAATAAAGATTATAGTTTATTATAGTTTATGAATACATAATACTGCATTTCTGACCAGCTATAAATCAACACTGAGGGGGGGTAACCAACCCCCAACCGACCAGTCGGGCCATAATTACGGCAAGTGCGTTTAGCATTGTAGTTTATCAGGATAGTCTATCCATTAATTAGAAAATATTCATAGTAGCATGAGTCTCGGAATGGAGAAACAAATCCACAGTTATGCACATGTATATAAATCTGTACATAGAAGTTTCAGGGAATCTGTTCGATTCCCAATTTCGATCTCTGGAAAATGGTAATCGAAGATTCCCCAAAGCTCTCTCTGTACAGATTGAACTTTAAATATATGTACATGTCATAACTGTGGATTTGTTTCTCCAGTCTAGCCAATAATTTTTATTAGATAATTGTATTTCAGAGATGTACTTATCAACAGTTGTGAATTAGTACAATTTATAAAAAAGTATAGTAAGCCCAATTGTTAAAATTTACATTGTAAATGATAACAATGACAGCAAAAAGAAGATGGAGTGTTAAAGGAAAAAAACCCATCAACGAGACCTTATCAGCTGATGCAACTTTCTCCGTCATTACATTGACGACATATTTAAGTGTCAGTTATCTTTTTACTCGTAAAGGTCCTCTGCCGGAAGGGAAAGAATGGCAAAGAAAGATATAATTAAAGGAAGCAACCACACTGAATTTCAACCATCATTATGAGATGAATGTAATTACACTTTGTTTAAATGCCATACGTATATATCTATATATATATCTTATATACATATATATGTTACGCATAATGTGGATAATTGCCTAATGTGAACATTAGGCAGAAAAATTGCCTAATCTCCATATTAGGCAATTTGTTTTGCCCAATGTTAACAATAGGCAAATTACTTGCCTATTGTCAACATTAGGCATGATTTTCAGATTAGGCGAGGGTATTTTGTCTAATGTGAATTGAATGACGAACCACTGTAACTAGAGTGTTGTTCGAATGTTGTTCGAAACTTTGGGTCTGTCACTTAAGCCATTATCCTTTGGTCAGTGTGCTACGCTGAGGGTCCCGATGTCGATCACGATCCAACAGATCTTAAAAATCTGTTAGTGGTCGTCCTCTGGGAACAAGATGAACTATACACTGTAGGTTGTCGGGAGGGAATTCTTGGACCAAAATTTACAGCAGCTGATCTATAAGTGCAATCAAACAGCCCCTGATAAAGTCTGAAGAGGTTCCTGATATCCTGATATCTGCCTATCGCTTAGAACAGCAACAGGAAGAACCACTGGTGGGCAAGGATATATAAAGTGCCAATGTACTACTCAATGTACATCAGGACGATGCAGCTGCCTAAGAAAAAAATTTAAATGCAACTCACGCCGTCACCCGGGCAGATCATGCAAAAATTTCTGATTCGACTCAACTGAACCCTGAGATCCATTGACTTATTTCTCTTTTACTGATATTGCATTAATTATGTTTGTGTTTATTCAAATAAATTGGAATTCTTTAAACTGCCTTTACATTAACAATGTTGCATTCTCTTGTAACCTCCCGTGGGCTGTCTGCAGGATTAATTGCCATTTCTACACTAAACCATAATATATGTTTAGATTAGGCAGTCTTATCACATCGGGCAAAATTGAGCTGCATAATTTGAACAACAGGCATATTTGGCCTAATGTTAACAAATTGTAAACTTTATGCAAACTGCTTGCTTAATGTACACACTAGGCAATTTTCTGCCTAATGTTCACATTAGGCAATTATCCACATTATGCGTAACATATATATATATATATATATATATATATATATATATATATATTGAATTTAATTCCTGGTAGTCCGTCCAGTACGGTGAGTCGCAGCCTGTGTGGGAAAGGACCAATTTGAAACTATTTCCCATGTGAAATGCTGAGGAACAGAAGGGAAATGCATTCTAAAATTAGCCCCAACTAAAGGAAGGGGTAAAGAAATATATATAATATATATATATATATATATATATATATATATATATATATATATAATATATACATATATATATATGTATAGTATATATATATATATATATATATATATATATATATACATATATATATATATAAATATATATATATATATATATATATATATATATATATATATATACATATATATATATATATATATATATATATATATATATATATATAAATTATGACAAATAAGTGTATCCCTCAAGTCGGTTTAGAATGACCAAAATGAGGGTATCTAATCATTTTCTAAGATGGAAAGTAATGTTATCTCAATATTTTTTCCCGTTTTCAACAGACAATCTAGTCTGTTAGGGAATGAAACCGGACTGTCCCCATGTCATTGATCAAACCTGCAACCTAATAATGACGTTGAAGAAAATTAATGTTTAAGGTAAACTTATGCAGGTAAGGCAGGAGGACATTTGGCTGATCTCTCACCTAGCATTCATTGGGACACTTTTCACAACCAAGACGAATGAAACTACTAATGAAAGTGGAAAATTTTATGTATTCCCAACCTCTTGTCACCAAACTTTGATAGACTTGGTATGAAATCCTGCAACAGTTGATGAATGAGAAAAAAGTTTCTTTATTTTCTCTCTCTCTCTTTTGCATATGGACAGTCTTTTCTACGACTAGTTATAGTTTTATGTTCTATGGAAAGTCTGGCAATGAATTTATATTAGGTTCGTCTATTAGTGGGTGTTAACCATTTCGCGAAAGTAGGAAAGTTAAAATATCTATACATTTAACTTGGGAAAATTAAAAGTCCGAGGAAAAAAATTGCAAAGAAAAGATAATCAAGTGATTCATTATTAAGGTAAACTCCTTCTACAGACACAATGAGCTACATAATTTTGGTTTTAATGGCTTGATTTCAACAACCCACCTATTGCAACAGAAGGAGAAACCTCGCTTCCGTAAAAAGTGAAAGAGAGCAGTTCTGTCATTCTTCTTTCCCCAGGTGTGCCCCTATTACACTCAAATGAACTCGAGAAACGAATTTACCTGCTCTAAAAACTGGTCCAGTGTGGGAACTTGAGAACCAGATCATGTTTTCAGTCGTTAAGAAGAGTTTAGCCCGAAGGGCGTGGTCTAAAACACATCAGCGGCTAAGCAAGTTCTCACAGCACTACTGACCTTCTTTACTCTTTTGGACTGAGCAGTGTGAACGACGAAGAAAAACCCGACTTCTGTCGATCTCGCCTAGCGATATGTAGCTCCCGGTCGTTATCACTCAGGAGATGAGCTAGCTAACTGTATTTAATTCAAGCCTTGCAAAACCGTCCTGAAACTTCCTGTTTTAGTGGCTATGCCAGGGATGTCCCACGGATGGCATTCAACGGCACTTACTGACATTTTGATATTTCGATTGTCCACGAGCTATCTATATTGACAGAGAATCGGATCTTTTGTACAAAGTGAACCCATGGGGCTTAACCCGGTATGCATCCACCTTTGCGTCATGTTTAGTGCAAGCCCGTTAGAGATGACCACAAAAACATAAACAAAAGACTGTAAATATCATAAAGATAATGATCTCCAAGAAATATGAATCCCAGATAACGACCCCCGAAAACCCTTGGGGTCACTATCTAGGAAATATCCGAGAAATCAATAACGATTACTAAACCGTTTTGCTAATCACAGACACAACGAAAATGGATCGAACATCCATTTTAATGACCTGCAAATCAATACACCGAACATAACAGCTAAGATTCATTTTCCTCTTGAGATAAAAACATTCTGTTCATTGATTAACCACTGAACAATCAAATCTTCTGCTAAGGAAGGTTTCAGATCAGTCACTTGGAGAAGTCGATTCATATACCTATTAAATGGAACCTGTTTCGAGAAAGGTGTTACCGAATTCCGTAGACATCGTCAAATACTGGCATTTTCGGAATGAAAGCGATTCGGATCGGAATCTCCCAAAGGCAGTGGCATAATGAAAAGAGAATGCAAACGAAGGTCAAAGTTGTTAAACGACTGACAACAACAACAACAGCAATAATAATAATAATAATAATAATAATAATAATAATAATAATAATAATAATAATAATAATAATACCCTGCGGAGATATTGAGATGCTCAAAGTCAAGACAACTGAAATTTTCGCTCTCATCAAATCCATCAGCCTGAAGGCTGACAGGCATTTTTTGTCTGTATCTTAATAAAGATAATCAGTGTCATTACGACATTGATACAAGAATAGAACCTATCAATATTAAATGATAAGGTCGTCATTACTACTGTACAGTTCTGGTGTCGAACTGATAAAAAGTTGAATATCATATGTTAACAACCGGCTATCGAAATAACTGAAGGAAAGCCATATGCTTTAAAACCGGATCCGTCTCTAAATGTCATTAATAAACGTAACAAAACTCAACAAGTTCCTTACCTTTTCTTTTCGTACTTTAACCACAGACGTCGTTTTCACATTCAAAGTGAACATTGTTTTGTTAATATATGACGACCTGTATAACACTTTCTGAGTATCCATTATTTATATCGCTGGGTAATGACCACCACAGCATGAATTTTATCATAACGCCCATAGGGTCAGGACGATACTCAACTGATGACCCAGTCCTAGGTCAGCCTGTGACCAATGACCTGTTGTTTAACGGGAACGACATTACTTTTCCCTGAAGGAATGGTCTGGGCAGCAGTCTATGGGTACTAAACCCGAGTTCAGACTTCTGTCGGACTTTCCCTTTCAATTCTTACGTTTGGGTAAACTAATAATAATGATAGAGAAATGATAGGAATATTATCATACAGATGAACACTATATAATTTCAACTGCACTATACACAAAAGTTGATCCGTCGAGATAGTTTTAGGCTGACGCACGTCACTGGGGTCCTGTGCGATGTGGGGCAAGGTGCTGTTGGGTATGGCAAGGTTACTGAATTGAGATTTGATGATACTGGATTAAGTTCGAAAAAGTTAGATGAAATTGGGTAATGCTATTTTAGTTAATTGGACATGCTTCATAGTGTCCATCATTTATTCTGTAATGATTTCGTTAGAGGATTGCAAAAAAATAACCTCGACGAATGCCATTAGATATGGGCAGAGGAGATGAAACAAATATCGAGCAGCTGGATTATAAGTTATAAATGTTTACTCATTTTTATTATTTCAGGAGATGCAACTTTTCCACATGGAACACGCACGCAGAGGCCATTGACTTGAAACTCAAGCTTCCAAAGAATGTTGGTTTCAACCTCCCACCGCAGACCCCACACTGCAGCAGTCGCTGATCATGATACAGAGCCAGTGATTTTCCTTCGCCCTAAGGGAGACACGAACCCACGACATTTGAGTGGCATACCACGACACTAACCACTATAGCAGCGGACCAACTGAAGAGTTCACAAACTTTCTTTTCTACAAACATCAGGCTTTGGATGTTTCTTCTTTCTTCTATTTTCCTGACTCGTCCATTCCACCATGCTTTAAAATGCATGTTTAAGGGATCCTCTGCTTCCCTTATCATCGTTTTTTGGGTCGGGCAGCAGAAAACATTCAAGTGGGGGTCAAGTATAAAAAGCCCCGAATAATTGAAAGATTCTATGTTCTGGGTCATTGAACACGAAAATCGCCGCTGAGGTCTTTTTTATACAGAGCCATTTCCCTTACGCTCCGCTGGGTCTAAACACCGTTATCGGGGACTGTGAAAACTTGTCCCTTGATGAAGCCTTAAGCAGTCAGCAGGTTAACACTGGGAAATACACAACATTTTAGAAGACTAAGGAAACTGGTCCTCAGATACGTACTAAAATAAGTTCTTAAGTGGACGATGACAGAGCAACAAACGGGAATACAATGTAGAACTGGTGGGGAGACCGAAAGAATGTGAAAGGCGGGAGATGACGAAGGGTAACATGATTTGATAAATATCATCTCTTGGCAACAACGAGGTGGGAAGATCCAGTAGTGTGCTATTATGCTCACATATCCACTCGAGGGTTTTAAACGAAATTCTGACCTGATTTCTCAGCGGGAATTCTTGGAATTCGGTCTATTAGTGAAATCCTGCACAGATATGCCCATAGAAAGGTTAATTAATATTTTTTTTTTCTTTTTGACAATGGTAAAACCATTTAGAACAGGTTTCTGTTACAGGTCTATTACATGAATTTTTTTCTATAGTTTATACATTGTTGATAATATTATATTTATTATCAAACAAAATGAGCAACCATTCAGAAATAATCCTAAAGACAATCAGTTAACACTGAAAGCAAAACTTCCTCTGAACAGAATATCCACAAACAAAAGAAGGAAAACGTTTGACAAAACACTCTCTGACGATTTTACTTGGTACATTACATTTCAGATATAACACATGATTTGAGTAACTAAGGACAATCGAAGTGAGGGTGATTTTATAATGACGTCATTCCGTAACTATCCAAGATCTCTGAAGCAAAATTTTAAAAGAATTAAAATTCTGTCTGCACTCTCAACGTGCATGTGTGCATGACGTCAAACAAGCAAGCTTTGCTGAAAGAGCCTCATGCCAAAGTCTGACAAAAGCTGTAGAGAGCAAACCAGAGGCGTAAAAGCTCCCCCGGAGTCATTCACAGAAGATCGAGCATCAGCAGGTGGTAAATGAAGTCAGAATTGCGCTGGAGCGCGGGCAGCACCTCCAGAGCAGTGGAGAGGAACTACGAAATCTGGAATCCACAATATTCCATCCATTACTCTCCACTGCATTCATCAACAGCCTGCAGTTTTTAGAATATTTATAGAGAGGCTGTTTCAGTACTGATGTGAAATACCTACATAATGAGAGCTAGCATTTTTTTTTCTTAGCTGTCTTCGAATGCAAGCCTTGGAGGAATAATAGTTATTATTCCTCCAAGGTGCCACCGATGTACTAAATCATCCAATTGATTTGGGGTCAAATTGCCGAATCTTAAAAAGCTATTTATCAGCCTATAGATATACAGGACAATGTTTATCATCATTACAGTTATAGCACAAGAACGAAGGCCATCAAACTGCAAATGCACACGTAAAAAGGAAATGCAGTTAAAGAAGTAGAGTAACTAAAGCTAAAAGCAAAACAAGCCGTCTTGAGCTCCATGTTTTATAAGTGAAACCCAGGTGACGGGATATTCACTCTTTCGTCTATCCCACACCTAGAGGGACAGGGGGTCTGGGTAGGGCAGGGGCGGTATGGGCCCGGGAGAATAGGACTTCGCTTCAATGGAAGGATAGATCCTTTGCTCGAAATACCCTCGGACCTGTTACTCTTTCTTGCGTGTGCGTGGGAAACCAAACCTTCCTTCAGATTCCTTCTCGAACTAATTGCACTGGATTTTTTGCGCTACAAAGACACACAAATGCACACAAAGCTTAAAAGCAACACGAAAAAACCCGGCTTGTATTCCAGAACTTCATTCAGGTAAGACGAAAAAAGGCTCGATTCAATAAAACACAGAGTGTAAAGCCCTGCGTTGGTTTCCTTTCGGTCTGAATTTGTTCTTGTTAAGAGCCAATGTTCCTTGGCTTTCAATATCCGATGGAAACGAAGTTCTTTAACTTCTCTCCTCTGTCTGTTGACTTACACATCAGTAAGTCGTCAAGCGAATCAAGAAAAGAGGAAGGAAGAGAAAAGACGACATTGTGGCCCCCCGCCAGGTAATACACAGTCTGCTGCAAATCGGTTCACGTGACACGTCCTGGACAGAATTCGTTCGTGTCTCTCCGTTTGGAACTCCAGCTTTACGTTCATTGGGCGGCGACGATATTAAAACATTAACTCAACTGTGTTTTAAGGTTCGATTGCAAGTTACTTAAAAAATGCATCAATGCTTGATTTCATAAGTTACGTTAAAAAGTGCATCAAGGCTCGATTTCATAAGTTACTTGAAAAATGCATCAAGGTTCGATTACTTAAGTTACTTAAAAAAATGCTTCAAGGCTCGATTGCATAAGTTACTTTAAAAAATTTATTTTAAATAAGACGGGGAGGTACCCAACCTATCTCGGCTTCAGTGCCGTCAATTGCCGCTCGCGTTAGACCTTTAAGGTCTACTGCAAGACCCTAAGCATGAACATTTAGGATAAGTCGGCTAGCGCTAGACCGCATAGGTTGTCGAGAACAGTGCAGAAACTACATTTGGATTTCACTTGTGGTCACCCACTCAGCCTCTGCTCAGACTGTTGCTTAACTTTACTGACCGAGACGGAAGTTGGGGTCAAAACCTGCCTCTTAAAAAGGGAGTGGATTCCATAGGAGAGCAGCGGCGGGAAGCCAACTCAAAAATAGCTTCGCATCAACGTAGGAATTGTGGGAATGGATGTCTTCATTCAGTTCAACAGGATATTCACGATCTTTTATGAATAGGCAATGCTTACACAAAATGAACTGAACCAAACTGACTGGTGACATACAATTACTGCTTATGACTTTAAAAGCTTATCTCCAACATTCTTCTTGGTTACGGCGACATTTAACATAAACCTAGAAAGCTCGCTGCAAGGCCCAAAATACGAATGGAGAAGTATGCCAACTTTACCATGGAATCTAAACTCTAAAAAGGGTCCAAATCCAGGATACAAGGCAACGGCGGAACTTACATAATACCATTCGGTACTTGAACTTGCATCAAACTTCAACATATGGATGCAAGCGGTAATTGTTCATAACGAGACTCGAAAGTGATAAGTAATATGAGAAGTTCGCCGACACTTGACATTAAACACACCCTCGTCTATGAAATACGAGTCGTTCAATACTCGGGAGAAATGCGCTTGTAAATACTGGGCGATCGGGTCGTGGGAAAAATACTTGAGTTGTAGGTATCAGCGTTGCGCACAGAAAACGTCAACTGCAAAGAAACAAAGAAATCTCTGATTGCACGCACCACTGAAAGCACAAGAACAGAAAAATCCAAAGAGAGAGAGAGAGAGAGAAGAAAAAAGAAGAGCTGTTTCCTCATGCAAAACGCTTGTCTTTGCCTTTTGGCTGTTCTTCACTGATGGCCGCTTCTCTTGATACCTCAACAGACAGCAAATAAAAAAAAAAAATCTGTATTTTTAAAAGATTGTTATTTTAACAGCGTTTTTAACTAAAAAATATCACGTTTTTAATGATCAGTTCTCAAAAATTTGTTTGGATTTCTTCACAATCATTATCATGTCGATGAATAAGGTATTTCTGAATTGCCAGATTGTTCGTTACACACACACACACACACACACACACACACACACACACACACATATATATATATATAATATATATATATATATATATATATATATATATATATATATATATATATATATAAAGAGAAGGAGTCGTGTCATTAGCAGCAAACTCAAAAGTATGTAAAATTTACATAGAGTAAAAATTTTTGACTTTAAAGTTATTGGAAGCATAAATAATGAAATTGACTTGAACAAATTAGAATCTCTTTTAATGGAAAAGACAGTTCCAACTAAATACCCAGTCGTCATCTACGCAATTGTTTATAGCCTAATTAGATGTTTTACAGACATTTTGGCATATTTTTTTAATCTTTTCTTTCATTCTTCTAACTTCTTGTGTGTAATTTTCTGTTGACTCTGTTATCCTGTTTGTAATTTTATTCTATACTTTTTATTCATTTCCTGTGTTTGTTTTCAATTTAATCTTTATGAGTGCTTTTAAATGTAACGTTAAAGTACTATAGTGCCTAATATTGTTTCAGCCTTGAAAATGAGACTGGAAAGTTAGTCGCGATAAGTTGGCCAACAAACTGTTTATGTACAAGATGCTTCTCCCTCGCCCCACCTTTTATATATATATATATATATATATATATATATATATATATATATATATATATATATATATATATATATATATAAATATAGATACATATGTATATACATATATGTATGTATATATATGTATACATACATATTATATAAATATACAATAGTGGTTTTTCGTTTCACTGGAGTTTAGCTTCATAACCCACCAACTACACTTGAGATCAGAAGATTCCACAACTGCATGAGGCAAGCTATTCCATATTTTAGTTGTAGCCAAGATAAACCTCCTAGCAAATTGAGTATAATTAAACATGATACTGGAAAACGGCACACCATTTGCAATAGCAGCGTGCCTAGAGATCTGAGAAAAACAGCTGGGTCAGCTAAAGAAGAGAGCAGAGTATGTTTACTGATGACATAACTCTATCAGAGAGTTGGACATGAGAGTTAACATCCAAAGACCACACTGGAGAACAGTACTCCAAACAAGGAAAAAGAAAAGCTAACATACTTTTCTACGATATCTTCATCATGATACATTCTAAAAACATTTCTGCAAGACACCAACGTTTTGAGAGACAGGAAGAAATATCATGCATATGCTTATATCTAAAAGCCAATTTCTTTTCAAGAGTTTCACATAAAATCTTAAAAAGAGTACCGACAATTAAAACCGTACCATTTAAATGTCAATCAGGATGCAAATGCGAAAGTGTTCTGGATCAACAAACTATCATACTTTGAATTTTAGAAAAGTTGAAAATCATGACCTAAAAACTACTCCACTCATGAATACATGCCAGATCTCTATTCAAGGACCCGAAAACCACAGACCTAAGTCGTGGCGAAGGAACAACAGCTAGAAGAGTTGCATCATCACCATATGCAATCAGCTAGCTCTCCAGACCTTGCCACATGTCACAAATATAGTTTATGGAACACCTGAAATGACGTTACTAAGGCTACTACACTGGCGCTCAACACAGAGCCTTTGGGCTCTGCTATTTAAAATCCATATTAATTCCCAGTAAGTCTACTTTGTAGAACAGTGCCTCACGATTCGTACGGTCAAAGTCTGCAATAAAATCTAGACTGACATATGTGCCTTTGCAACCTCATCAAGATCACTCTGCAAGACAATAGTTACTGACTAGTGTGCATCACAAGTACCAAGGTCAATACATAACCCAAACTGTAATAATGGTAACAGGGAATTATTTAAAAAAAACCTACAAATAAGCTTAGAGAGAAGCTTTCAAAAACCTTATTTAAACTAAGGTAATTAAATTCGGCCTATATTCTGAATTGCATGAAGATAGACTTAGTCTCTTAGGTAATGCAGCCATGTTTCCCATCTTCCAAACAGAAGGAACACTTGCAAGTCCAACCAATCTGCTGAAAATGGTAGTTACTGTAGGAGCAATGAAATCAGCAGTCTTCTTCAAACGGATGGGAAAGATCCTGTTAGAACACAACTTGGGCTCTGGAAAGCATGACGCACCACGGACTGACCACATGGTTTGGTCTTAAAGACTTGAACCTAAAGTTTCCCTTATGTTTGGGGCAATATACAGCAGTTCTGTCAGTTCCTACTAGGGGAGGTATGCTAGAACTGACTCCAAAAAGTGATGACTTAAGGGTAGATCACCATTCACGGTCATCACCACTGGAGAGCAAGTTCTTATTGTAATCTCTCTCAGCGATTTTAGATATAATTCTCATCTTAATAATATTGCTAAGATGAGCATTCAAACACTCAATAATATTCGGACTTCTATGAAAATGGCTCCATCTGAGCTCGGTAGCTTACCAAAGCTTATGATTTGTACAAAGTGTGTATGTATTTCGAATTTACTTCTTGGAAATTTGTTTCAGCGCTTTCCTTCGGCAGAGAAACACATTACACTTCATACAGAGAGAACTTTATATCAAATCACCAGGGCTGATTTAGTTTTTGAGGTCTTCGCTTCTCTTCAAGGTACAGCAACAGTGAAACAAACAAAATAACCATAACACTCCTTGTTACATGAATTTCGCTTCATCTGGAGATGACGTTCAACCAAGATGAGAAGTCTGATTCAAATGCCCTCATGACATCCTTATGAGAGAGCTACACTTAAAAAAAATAATAAAAGTAGAAAGCGACTGGCATGGCCTGTTGAAAACAATGGCCGTTTTAATTTAGTCGACATTAACTTAATTATAAATTGCAAACCAGCCTTTTTGAGAGATGTTATTTTAAGAAATACTCTAGTCACAAAAGTGAAGATAACAGATACTGCCTTCTGATGCGGAGTCATATGAATAAACATAAGACCCATTTCCGCAGTTTCCCCGAGATTCAGAAACCCTCTCAATTCACTCGTGTTGGGGCATGACACCGATTACAATCCGGACGCTATTCAACTACTGGACTTGGCTAATGGCGACGTAATCGGTGGACGTGTAATGAGTGGGTGGCCGCGGTGCATGGAGATGAGGACACTTCCATTCAGCCGGGGTCGACACTGCGTTCCCAGGTGAGAAGAGCGAAGATGGGACATCAGAGTTGAAGAAAGTTTTGCGTTCCAGGAAACGCCTATCCTGAATTGGTGCGCGTGTGTAAATCCCACACAAATGGATCTTATTTTCAGCTTATGGGGTAAAAGAGTATACTATATATATATATATAATATAATATAATATAGATATATATATATATATATTATAATATATATAGTATATATATAAGGGAATACAATCCACAATGAAGTAAAATCCTTCTGTAGTTTAAAATATATATTTCTTATACAGGATTAAAGCTTTCGACCATCAGCTGTGGTCTTGTTCACTAAAATGTGATATGTCACCTCAAGTAACTGACAAGTAGGAACACAAACATTTGAAAAAACAATAACGGTTAGGTAACAAGCTAGTTTATTATTATGATTGATCAGGCGGTTGGGCCCTCGTCCTTTCCAGAATTCGTCTTGATCTTCGTGGGGGAATGTTTCTATTGTCAACTGCTTGTTCTATGCTGGTTGGGTGGTTTGTTGGAGAAATGACCTGAGTGGAGTAAACAGGAAAGGAAGCAGCATCATCGGCACATATATTCCTAAAGTTAGAAATTTTCCCTTTTCTACATATCTCTTCACAAATAGCTGTATTCTCTGTAATTCCAGTATTTCCTGTAAAGGTCTCGTTGAAGGAAATTAACGCCCCTTCTACTACCCGTCTCAAAGTCCTGTCATTACATGCAAAAACAACCTTAGTTCCTTTAAAATTTATCGCGTGGTTTTTCTCCCATGTATGTTGCACAATTGTACTGTATGAACTAACTACCCCTTCTGCAAGCAGCAACGTGTTCTTCCGCTTTCTCCCACGTGACATTCATTGCAATCACTGCAAGGTGTTACATATACTCCTACATTCTCTTTATTACCCGGGTTATTTTTAATGAGTTTCTTCTTGATTGTATTGTTGTACTGAAAAACTATGTTGAAGCCGTTCTTTTTTCCTTTAAGCTGCCTAGAAAATTTATTAAGTTCTTTATTATATGGAAGAGCAAGAGATGCCTTAAAATCTACCTTTCCAGTTATATCATGTGGGGCGTAGATCATCGATCTAGCTTTAGATAGAGACTGTAGTATAAAAAACTTTGGGTAACACAGTTTAGTAAAACTATCTACAAAGAAATTTATTTCTGCCTCAGTGAACTGGGGATCACATGTTCGGTATGCTCGAAAAAACAAATTGGTTAAAACGTTGTGCTTTACTTTAGGTTTATGATATGAAAAGTAATGAATATAAGTGTTTGTGTGGGTGTTCTTCCTACACACGCTGAATTTAAAGTCACTACTCACTGTGTCTCTATGAACTACCATATCTAGAAAAGGAAGCCTATTTTCCATTTCCTTTTCCACTGTAAATTTAATAGAGGACTAAAAACCATTAAGCAACTATAAAAACCTATGAAAGGCTTCCTCGCCGTGTCTATAAACAATAAAAACATCTACATACCTAACACAAATTTCGGGCTTATGTCTTCCGGTAGTGTGTCAACGTAAACCTTTTCGAAAAATTCCATGCATAAGTTGGCCAATATAGGGGAGAGAGGTGAGCCCATCGAAACCCCGGATTTTTGTTGATAGAACGAACCATTAGACTAAAAAATTGTAGATTCAACGCAAATGTTAATCAAATCACAAAGTTTATCAAGGTGCATAGGTGGCTTGAAAATATTATCTGAGACTAATTTCTTCTTGAAGAAATTAGTCTCAGATAATATTTTCAAACCACCTATGCATATATATATATACTATATATATATATATATATATATATATATATATATATATATATATATATATATGGGATCGAGATGAAAAAGTGAATTCTTATAACAAAGCAACTTTTCGAAAAGACTCTCTGAAATATATTAACATTCTTAAGACAAGAGGTATGAGGTACGATATATACGTACATACATACATACACACACATATATATATATATATATATATATATATATATATATATATATATATATATATATATATATACCTTTGGTCTTAAGAATGTTAATATTCAGAGAGTCTTTTCGAAGAGTTGCTTTGTCATAAGGATTCACTTTTTCATGTCGATCCCACAAGCTCGGGTAAAAGAGGAGGACTGGGACCGGGGTGAATGCCCTATATTATAAAGGATCACGAGTTACAGATTTCCAGCGAAATTCAGTTCTCGGAAGAGAGACCACCGATGAAGAAGAGACTCCGCTCGAGCATATACTCCCGTGACCACAACAACTGAAACCAACTGTTCAATACAGGTGATCTTGGATCACGATGAGGTCCAAATGCCAGTAGAGTAGGCAAAGACATTATAAATAGAAATAATAAGATTACGATATCACTCATCATAATATATGACCTTGAAAAAAAATGAAAGCAGCTTCCTAAAGAAGAGAGCTGAAATAATAATCGGTAACATCTGTGAGGGCCAGAATAAGGTTTGAGATAGCGTCAACAAATCGTCGCAGACGAGATCTGAGATTGAAAGAACGATTGTGTATTCTCTTCTCCCCTCAGAGGAAGAAAGAGGAAAAAATAAATCCCACCGTGAGAAAGCTGTTAATCCAAACAAGAAACTTGTCAACGGACTTTTGGCTAACAGCGGAATGTGGATCTCCTCCCCACCACCCCTGCTCTTCCTCTCCCTCCCCCCACAACCCTCCCTGTCTTTAACGATGTGCAAAAGCTCTCAATCGATATTCAAGGATGCGATAAAAAATGTCATGTACTAAAGTGCCTTTTTGTCATCCATCTCCTCCTGCATTCCAATACAGTTTCGTCCATTGTGCAGATGATCGATAAGAAGGTTAAAAACCTGGAGTAGTGATTTATTTGTATCACAGAAGAAGTGCTCATTTCCTCTTGAAGTACTGACGAGAGAGAGAGAGAGAGAGAGAGAGAGGAGAGAGAGAGAGAGAAGAGAGAGAGAGAGAGAGAGAGACAGAGAATATAATTAGATGAAATATAATTCAAATAATGTCCTTTTGTAAAACTTTACATCCTGGGCAATCATACTCATTACATGATTACAATATACTATATTAAAAAATTAGAATTTTTTTTTCTTAGTTTATACGAGTATCTGTCCTAATCACTTTAGTAATATTTAGAAATTTTCCAAACGTAAGTATGATTCTAACACAGCCATCAGTATCACCGTTATTTTCCTGCTCGCTGCAAACAATGACGAAATTCATAATTGTACTGAATAAAAAACAAAATGAAAACGATTCAAGTGACCCCTAATTCATTACCAGATAGGTTTGTAATATCCGAAGACTTTACATGACCCGTATTGCTTCGTCTGTATTGATGGCGATGGGTCACATACATCTCTGACGAATTGATGATGAGGAACAAGCCAAGAAATGAGGGAAGAGTGAATTCCCTTCAACTCGAAAACTCTCAAAGCGTGCAAATTTATCAGCGTCAGAGATAATGATAAATCCTGGATTACAACCGCATTCACCTAAAAATGCAATACGATCTTTCTGTACCATTCACCCCTAATTCATATTATGCAAAAGAGGTTTGTATATTGTTGTTTGTTTGCATTGTATTTTTACGTTGCATGGAACCGGTGGTTATTCAGCAACGGGGCCAACGGGTTTACGTGACTTCCGAACCTCGCCGAGAGTGAACTTCTACCAGAAATACACATCTCTGACGCCTCATGGAATGCTCGAGAGTCGAACTGATGGCCAACGAGGTGGCAGGCTAACACCAAGCCGACCATGCCACTGAGGCGGTTGCAGACGAGATTAATCGGCAGATTTCGAAAAACCTTTTGGACAGAGGACCCAACAAACAGATGAATACAGATCGTCTGTCTAACTTCGTCTGCGGAGTTCATAAAATATTGAGAGCAAAACAACAATTGTTTGTCGATTAGATGGATTTAAGATGACAAATTCATTTTTCAAGCCGGATGAAAGGATACGAAACTGGTTCAGTTTGTCTTCACGGATGACACCAGAGCCTCCCAGCTTCTTCCCCTCCTTTCTATTGGCAGGCCCGTACCCAAAGTTTTTTTTTTTTTTTTTTTTTTTTTTTTTTTTTTTTTTTATGGGGGGGCAGGTGGTGGTGTGTCTTTTTTTTTTTTTTTTTTTTTACCAAAACTGGACATTTTCTTTTATAAATGTCATTGCATATATACGGATATATCATATTCCTATTATCATTCTTGTATTTCCTACTACTAAAGAATGATGTTAATGTTTAATAACAAAATTTATAATAAAAAGACTTCCCCCCAAAAAAGAAAAGATAGTTATTTATTACTTTGTAAGTACAGTTCAATGAAAAAGGATAGTTACAGAAAATATGGACTTCCAGAAATTATTTCTTTGGGGGGGGGTTCGTTCGATCCCGCCCCCAACCCCACCCTCGGTACAGGCCTGATTGGGCATCTATACCAAGCCTCAGAAAACCCAAAACCCCTCTCTAGTTGAGTGCAGAACCCCCCACCACCGCCACCCACAACCCCATCATTCCAAATTCTGTTGTGTTAAGAAGCAGAAAGGACCTTTACAGATTTCCCCGAGTGTTGAATTACCCACGCAACTATTAGACTAATACGCCCCTCAGTTACCCCTTGGTCCCCTCGTAGCTAGCTGTCATGAGTCCCTTTAGTCCCCTTGTAGGTGGCCTTGTTCCCCTCATAGTAGTCCTTGTTTCCCTTACAGCCAACCCTTGATCCTTTCTAGCAAGCTGCCCTTGGTCCCTCGCAGTCGCAGCCACTAACACTAACGTTAGATCGTCTGTCGTTTCTCTCCACACAGGACCACCGACGGGAAGCTGATGTGTCTTTTAATAATAATGATTAATAGAAAATACTCATGTGGCATGACTCTTAAAATGAAGAAACAAATACACAGGTATTTATGTACATATATTTAGATATAAATTTGCACATATAGCTTTCGGAAATCTGTTCGATTTCCCCAAAAGCTATTTAGTATAGATTTCTCTCTGAATGTATGTACATAAATACCTGTGTGTTTGTTTCTCTAATGATAACAATAATGCCATACATGTCAACGACAACAGAAGGCTAAAATGATTCATGTCTGAATCTCAAGAACAGCCAGGATGCAAACATATGAGAGTAGTAATAATGGCAATGGTTATATTCCAAAATGACCAATATGATATCGATAGTAATAAAAAAAATTAGTAAATATTGTTGGTGAATGAAATAGAACATTAAAGAGTTCAGTAACATATGTTAAGCAATGAATTATCTAGACAAAACTTCAGTAACGATTAGTATATAAACTTCAAGTATCTCCCGAATCTGTTACAATCCTGACCCATATTGAGTTTCCATATTGGCACTACAGACTTTTCAACCTTTTGAGTAAGTTATCAGTGCCTCCGTGTGCAGATAAATGTTATTTTCCTTAGTTTTTCAAAACCTTCAACTAAGAGATTATCGCTTATGCAGCTCAGAGTAAGTCGTATTGTTGTAATGAAGTGCATACTATCAGCTTCATGTGCAGTTATAGGCTAATCTCATGGTGGTATTAACCAACCCTTTACAGCAACTAATACCTTCTTTTCATGTATATAGTCTGATTGGCAATATTGTTAAAATGCTTTCCTTATTTTTGTTTGTTAGAAATAAAAGCATATGATTACTGATATTCTTTCTTTTACTGCACATGCCTTATCCTGAAGACATTTCATTCACTTAGCCACTTACAAACTACATCTGGTTTTGGAAGCTCACTTGAGAATTCACCAATTATAAAATATTTTTTTTCATCCTCATAGTTGCTAATTTGGTTACAATGCAAAAGGTGCAAGCAGTCATGCAGAGCCCGATTAAAAGCCCTTCAATTTGGAAAGGAAGCCGCCACAAGAAAAAGGCTCATGTTTCGAAAACAGAGTCAATACCAAAAATAAATACAAAAATCCATTAACATTCAGTTTACTACTTCTTAAAACTGGATGGTAATAAAAGTAACGCACGTCAGAGAATTGCTTCTTTCTGCTGACTCATCTATACATTTAACACAGCAACAATTGTGCAAAATACCTGATTGTCCTTCGAAACAGAGAGAGAGAGAGAGAGAGAGAGAGAGAGAGAGAGGAGAGAGAGAGAGATTAGATCCTTTTTCATATTAATTGGTGTTTGGTGTATCATCTACAAAAGTCCAATACCGTAAGTACCCCTTACAGAGGAAGAATAAATGTGTATTATGTTCTAACTCGTGTGACACCACCGGAACCAACCCCAAATTCGAGAATCACATTATAATTCAAGAACAATTTATCTTTTTTCTCCATTTGCCTGTGAATAATTCGCAATAAAGAAGGAAGGAGATGTTCGGAAAATGTTTCTGAAATATCCTTTAATCATTCTGGCGCCATGCGCCAGATGCCAGGAAAGAGGCTCGTTTTGACATCGTCCCTTTCCTCCCAGAGGACGTCATGTAAATGGAATTTCATTAGTTCAAGCGAAAATGCGATGCATTACCACCCTAATACTAATCTTCTTGCATTTTAATACTTTTTTTATCTATTTATCTATTAATTATTTTTTTTTCTCTTGATAAGTTGGATATCTTCTCTCTGATATTACTACACTACCTCTTAATTCTTGCTAATGAACACCATATTCTTTGGAAGCTTGAATTTCAAGTCGATTATTATCATTCATCTTCTGAATGATAATAATCATAATAATAATAAGAAGAAATTTAAGGAACTTCCATCATTCATAGACGTGCGTTTAAAGAACTTGCTGAACAGATTCATGGCCTCTTTTTAAACGTCCACCGGCTGCGGGGTCGGGGGGGGGGGGGGGTGGGGGGGGGCCGTTTAAAGGCCTCCCCTGATTTTCTAAAGGAGCCGAAGGTTTTTACGCGTTTTATTTTATTACGTAAACGATACGTCGGGGGATTTCGGAGAAGTTGACTTAATAGACGTTTCGTGTCCCCTCCCGAGTTTCCGACCTTCTCTCTCATTCCAAATCTAATATCTTGAAGAAACAAATCTTAACGGCCATTTGCTATTTTAACTTATAGCTATCTGTTTATTTTTTTCATATATCCATTTATCAATGTTTAACAACAAAGAAATAAGACATATTGAAGATATTTTGTTCAAGAATTTTGTTCAAGAATGAAATCGTATACTCTACATTAACATTTATTCACAGACTGTTTATGAGAGAGAGAGAGAGAGAGAGAGAGAGAGAGAGAGAGAGAGAGAGAGAGAGAGAGAGAGACTTGCATTATGAGTTAATATTCATAATAAGTTTAGACTCCTTCATATAGAGGAGACTAATCAAAGGAATATCCGTAGGTCACCCGATCGGTAATTTCGTTTTTGTTTTTCATAGCTATCTATCACATATGCTACTGAATTGGCTTCGTCTTGGAACAACCTACTGGATTCACTCACTCACCCTCTATGCTCACTGGTATCATTGTGACCCACTGCCATTCACATCTAATATGCGTTACCAGGCACTGAATAAGTTGCTGGCCCAATACCCGTGCCAACAAAAATTGGTCATGAGAGCTGAAGTGCCAACTACGACTGGCATTCATTGACGCACTACGTCACTGCTCGGGGTGAGTTGTTGAGCCTAGTTGAGTCCCTGTATTTGCTAGAGTTCATGATCTCTCTTTCGTAGTTATCCCTGCTCTGTTCGTACCTTAGTCAACGCGATGCGCGTTTTCCCTTTGGCAATTGAACACGCTCCGACTAGCGCTCGTTTTCGTTGATTTTTGTCAAATGTTCATTTAGTTCGAATCTTGTTTCTGAAACCACGGCGGGTGAGATTTAGGCTCGTGAAGTTGCACTGGGTGTTTATTTTATGCTTCATGACGTACTTAGAGCTGTTGTTTTTTGTCTGAGAGAGAGAAGAGAGAGAGAGAGAGAGAGAGAGAGAGAGAGAGAGAGAGAGAAAGAGAGAGAGAATAATAAAATATCGTTCAAGTTCCCACGCTGAAACACTAGACTAGGGAGTGAGCTTTGTATCATAATTTTAGATAACCGCAAACTAGTGCCTTGCAAGCTCATTCAATTAACGTTCTTCTAGATAATACCAAGTTCATAATCATTACTTACACTGAGACACCAATAATGGCATGTCTTTACTATAAGATAGTATCATACATACATACATACAAAATGTGGTTTGGACGAGCATCTCAACAACGGAAGATCGGGAATTCGGTTAAATTCCATTGCACCTCTGTTGACCTAAGGATTGAATTAAATATCAGGGAGTTAATCGGTATTGGTGGGTCACGGCCAGGTTGAAGATAGCTATATGTTGACGCATATATATATTTATATATAAATATGAATATGTATGTATAGAGAAAAAATTAACAAGTATATATAGATGTATACATTTGTATTGAAATATACAATATATATATATATATATATATATATATATATATATATATATATATATATATATATATATATATATATATATATATATATATATATATATATATATATACATATATATACTATATATATATATTTATATATATATATATATATTATATATATATATATATATATATATATGATGAGAGAGAGAGAGAGAGAGAGAGAGCGGGGGGAGGTGTCAAGCGTTTGAAAGTAAACTTAATAGCATCAGCAATTATATTTCATTTTTAACGAGATTTTGGGATTCGACATCAACATGTCCCGTTCCGAGTTTCCTTTTCGCTCTCTTGCTTTCTTTCCCACCGACGACGTCCCCTCTTCCCTTCTCCTCATGTGCGTGACCTGACCACATCCCGAGGGGAAAATGGGCGGATTTATGGCGAAATGGTTGGACAAGTTGTGGAACAAGCGGATGAAGAATTCGGGAAGGGGAGGGTTGGGGGGTGGGGCAGGGAGTCGTGCCTTGTGGGAAAGAGATGGAAAAAGGACCTTGAAGACAAGAAGATTCAGAAGAGAGAAGGAAAAACTCACATTCAAATCACTGAATTTACCTGTTCTACGATAACAAATTTGATTGTGCTCAGGTTCGAGACGTAAGCCGTAAAAGATACGAGAAAGACTAAAGAGAGAGAGAGAGAGAGAGAGAGAGAGAGAGAGAGAGAGAGAGAGAGAGAGAGAGAGAGAGAAAGCTAGTAAGTAGGCCTCGGCTGCAACTAAGGCGGAGAAGACCATAGGTTGAATATCTACAATATTTATTAAATAATTGTTTAAAGTAATACAAATATGCATATAATACACTAATACCCACACGCATATATATATATGTATAATAAGAAAATAACACAGAGAAAGTTGAACACTTCCTCGCCAAATGTCCGCCAAGATTTCAAAAAGATCGAAGTAGTGGCGCAGCGTCGAGTCACGAAACGGGCTAATGATGTCAATCGATAATATTCACATGCAGAGTAAATATAGAGTAGGTCCCCACACAAACCACAACTTTCTTTACAAGCAATATCTAACGCATGTTTCCTGGCATCATTCAGTTCGTGACATAAAAGAAAAAAGTCCCAAATCTAAATACATTATAAAAATGAGAAGGTTGCTGACACCCAACGCCCCCAGATCCCTCCAACTGCATCGGAATGGACTGAGGCAACTTTGCCACAACTCTTGACTAAGGGGCTTAATGATCTGCTTCCTGGAAACAGCGTAAGAAAATGTGAAGTCACAGAGTTAGTCAACGATCAATAGGTCACCTGAAAGGCGAAGGTCATGAGATTGTCAAGAAATACAGCGAAGATGACACGCTGAGTGCGTCAGTCCGGACCCAAATTCCTTAAAACATTTAAACACCTTGTCTAAAATATTCACTAACGTCGAATTACCCTCATAACTCACGCACTGTCTTGGTCATATTATTTTTTTTTTTTAAAAGTCAAGATAGTAACGTTAAATATTAAGGTTTTCTTAGAAAAAATTAAACAAGTGAAGCAAACTTCGGTTTTGAAACGCTGGGCTTCAACATTATATATATATATATATATATATATATATATATATATATATATTATATATATATCCTATATATATATATATATATATACACATATAATATATACATATATATATGTTATATATATATATATATATATATATATATATATATATACATATATAGATATATATATATATTTATATATATATATGTGTGTGTGTGTGTGTGTATGTATGTAAATATATGTATGTATGTCACAAAGATTAAGATTGCCAAATTAAATACAAAGCGTCCAGCATTACTTCTTTTTAATGCTTTGAAAATATTTTATACATGCTGAATGCTTGAGCTGTTATTACCGAATGCCTGGCTATAATTAATTGCGTTTAGGTGCCACGTTTTGGCTGCCTTCCACCTGTGTGGACGGTATTTATACCTAATATCTGGAAATTTGAGGCTTTGCCATAAAATCCGTACCATGGCATTCATGGTCTGAGTGGTAGTTTCTCTGCTTATTGACACACACTTTTGTCTTGATGGGTAAGTAGGACATTGCATGTCCTTCACAGAATCTTTTACTTGTTCCCAGCACGAACTTAAAACAATGCAAACTAAAAGTAACAAGCTGTATTCGTTGTTAACATATAACCCCCTGTTTATTTCTATTACTAGATTGATCTAAAAAAAAAAAAAACTTCTCTGTATGATTTAGAATTTTCCTGAAAAAAAACTTAAAAATCTTAATGATTCTAATTTTCGCCTTTTCAAAGAGAATCTACTGATCTCTGTTGATGTATATTTCCTCCATGTTCTTTTATTTGTCATATTCATGTATAAGTAACCATACTTTTCTTGACACTGCTGTAGACATTTCACGTATGGATTTCTTATTGTGTGGAAACTTGCTGGGCAAGACAGGAATTTATTTGTCTTGATTCATAGGTGTGTATCAAGTGAATACTAACACTATTGAAAGCATATACACAGATAAGAGACACTCGGCGGTACATTAGCAGGGGAGTCACTCACAACGATTTTGTTACACACGCAAACACTAGAGACGGAAAGGTTACCGAAAACGAAATCACCTTAAAATAGGAAACAAACATCATCTAAACAAGGTCAACAGACCTATGCCCCAATAACCGTGTTGCCAAAAAAGAAGAAAAAAAAAATCTCGTGTTACACGAAACGACCGAACACTTTGATGAATTGCCTTTCAGAGTTTTGAATCTCCGTAATCAATTCATTGAACATTAATATTGTAACTGGACTAATTGGAATACCGGATTTTCAGTCATATTCAATATAGAAAAAGTGAACATAAAATACATTCCGATAACCAACAGGGAGTCGACGAGTAGACTGATCCTATTAGCTTTGATAAATTGGCTGAACAATAGACAAGCGATGGGCTTGTTTGGCAGATGATCGTGTCTGTTTATCTGATCTTTAGCACCTACGTTAACCTGTTTGATTTTAGTAACAAACAAGTGTGATTCAACAGCCGATGCGACTAATTATAGAGATCTATAAAAGGATCAAGGCTTAATGAGAGCCGCTGGCTGGACAAATCCGGCTAATGACGTCAACATCGGCAGGGTTGGTGTTAAAGGGGTGAGAAAATTAAACCAGCGGTGACTATATCAGAAAACGGATGGATAAAACCTGTCTACCTTCATTTACATCTTCTCTCCTTTTTTTTTATTTACCTAATATAGACCTAATATAGTCGAGTGGCCTTTTTTTTTTTTTTTTTTTTTTTATTTTTTTTTTTTTTTTTTTTTTTACCTAATATAGACCTAATATAGTCAAGTGGCCTTTTTTTTTTTTTTACTTAATATAGACCTAATATAGTCGAGTGGCCTTTTTTTTTTTTTACCTAATATGGACCTAATATAGTCGTGTGGCCTTTTTTTTTCTTTCTTTTTTTTACCTAATATAGACCTAATATAGTCGAGTGGCCCATTTGGCGTCTCGGTAGATCTACGTAGGTAGTAACTCCGCGTCGGGTATTTCTTTGGAAATTACAATTTTCTATGGTATTTCAGTTGCTTATTAAGAATTAGAATTTACCGTTATATTTTGGGGGTCGACTGTAATTAACCACCAGTGGCTAGTGCTAAACATGGCGAAATACAATTGACGCCCCAGTCCCTATTATACCTAGAATCACCGATGTCTCTTCCCTTAACTCTAAGCAAATAAATATCCACCTCCCCTCAAATCAATTGCGGAATGCCTCATCACCGAGTCTTCCCCAGTATCATATTATCTTAACTCAACTTTTTATTATAACTTGAAGCTACCCCAGAAAATCATGTCTTACAGGGTTTGGGGTGGTTGGACCTTCAACCTTGTATGGAAAGATACATCCTCACTCATCTGGCCTATAGTGCCGTGTCATACCTAGCCTGGGGGCCTTAACCCCCCTTGGACTCCAATAACCATGCATCGAAAGATAAATCCTAGCCTGACCTAGGTGCCTGCATCCTACCTGATTAGCGGTCTTTGTTACCTGGACTGACCTAATCTTACCTAACCTAGAGTAGTCATATTGGCCTTTTCTCGCCTATTTTTACTAACTTGAAACTACCTTAGCATACCCGATGGGAGGTAGGTGAACCCTTAACCTTGCAAGAAAGGAATGGAATGATATATCCTCACTTAATAGCACTGTGTACTAACTGGCCTGGAGTCTCTTGCCCCACCTTAGACTACCTTAGCCATGTATAAACAGATATACCGTAGTCTTACCTAACATGACCTATATCTTGGAATACTTACCTCCTACTTGGTCAAAGGTCCTTAACCACTAGACACCTCTTGATCTTGCATAAAGTTAACAAAAACGAGAAATCAACGCGAATACATCTCTTGTTTTGACTATGAACGAAAAAAATCTGGTGAGGACTAAACTGCATGACAAGATGGAGCCTATATCTTGGTAATTCTAAAGAATAGTTCCGCACGGACTGCAAGGAACGTAACCGCGGATACGACATCCACTAGGAATTGGGGCGTCCAATGTATTTTGCCATGTTTAGTACTGGCCCCTGGGGGTTAATTACAGTCGTCCGAATAAATGTTACTTAAAATTCTTGTTCAGTAGGTAAAACTGCATAGAAAAACCGCAACTGCCATCGTCTAGGCCGCCGCGGAATAGTACCCTATATCTACCTATATCTTACCTCTGACAAGCTGAGCCTTGGAAGACATGGGCCCTTAATTAACGTTCACTGTAACAAAGGTCAGACGAATCCAGGTCGACAATACTGCACAATCCAATGTTCTCTAAAATGATATGATACATATTCTTATACCATCCTTAAAGATGCCTGACTTGGGCAGTTTGCCACATATTTGACCAGACAATCCGTGGTTTCATATGCTAAAAATTTTCAGGTATCAAATTAGTCAATCAGTCCCCATTGTTACAATGGTTTTTTGAAGTAGACAACTTGGAATGGCGATTCTGATAACTGATCTGCCTTCTTGGTTTGAGGTCATTATGCTGACAAGCTTAGAAATTCTCATAACTCACAAAGAACAATGCAGTCTTTAGGTGTGGGTATTCAGAAAACTGTGAATCAACGTTATTTACACTAAAAGGAATTAATCAAAATGCCTGGAACCCCGAAGCCAGACCAAACGGATGTAGTGTCAAAGGCGCCACGTTTACCTACGTCTCCTTGTTCGTGTCTGAATTAAGGAAAAACTATTTTGCTGTTGGAGAACACTGACACAACCATCTGCATGAAACCGATCGCGCGCAACTGGTCGCATACGAGCAGTCAAGGTCTAAAGACACAGTGATCAGTCGCTTTGAGGTTCACACGCCAGAGCAATTTTTTTTTTTTTTTTTTTTTTTTTTGCTGTTCCAAAATATCGCCCCATGAGGATGACGTAGTTTTGATCTGATGCTCAAATGGTCATGAATTAGCTGAAATATATGACAATGCTAATAAAGATATTAAGACGCCGTTAAAAAGAAAGAAAATGTCATAAATGATAATTGAGAGAGAGGGAGCAATACAGTTGAGCTTTGTGTAGGAGTGAAGAGTAGGACGAAGAGTGCGGCTGAACGGCAGTGAGACAGGAGGAAAATGCCCTTAGTTAATAGTATTTAAATTTTCATACAAATCCAAAATGTTGGCCGTCTTAAGAACAACGAAATTTAGTTCTCGTGCGAAAAAGAATGACCCAAACTCTTACGTAAAGGCAGATAAAAGACATTATCTATGATAGGTTCTAAGGAATGGCAGCAGGGCCATTTTCCCAGAAGTTTTGCTGACGAGTTTTCCGAGACCTGATTTATAACTCGAACACAAATGAGGCCCTACAATATATATACAGAAGGAACTGCTTTAGCGCTGAAGTAATTTCCCCTTTAGTTCCTCGGTAGGTGGCAACAGTTCATTCCCATGGTTTTTATGTTCTTCTGCTGTCACTGGGAAGGAATTTAGATTCAACTGCTTTTAAAGACTGCTGAAGTCCTTTATGCTTCCCGGGGAGTGTCGGCGTCCATCCTCCAGAACAAAGAAGAGCCGTAGAGGATTTCCATGGGCTCACGCCAGATATCTTTTCCTTGTGGCAGATCAATGACCTTTCTGCTCACTCCTTATCAGAGGTTTCTTTTGGGGAACTTTAAGAATAACTTTAAATATCTGGCAAGACAAGAAACAGAAGTTAAAATTCGTGGGAACGCCGTTGTATCAACAGTAACGGATTGATCAAACACAAGAAAATGAAGCAGGTGGAAAGGTGCTATGTATGCTAAAGTTTTTTTTTCTTTTTATCTAAGTAAGGCGTGCAAGTTCACATTCATTAAACTCTCTCAGTCACATTTGAGACAAGGGATTCATTCCACATATAGAAATCTCATCCACCTGAGAGAGAGAGAGAGAGAGAGAGAGAGAGAGAGAGAGAGAGAGAGAGAGGTGGGGTGATGGGTAGGAGCGAATACTAACTAATCAATAAAGATGAAAAAATGTTGATGCTATAACATAATTCATAAACATTACAGCTCTCTCTCTCTCTCTCTCTCTCTCTCTCTCTCTCTCTCTCTCTCTCTCTCCTTGATCGATTAATCCCATGATAAGTAGCAACACGTGGAAGTGGCGTGCCATAATGAAGCGGTGAGGCCTCTTACGGTAATAACAGCATGAACAACGAAAGCGGGAATCGGTGTCTTCCAAGAAAGAAGAATAAACTGCTTTAGTCCCTTTTTTATTTCTAATTGAAACGCTCTAACCTCACATTTTCTAGCATGACAAATGGCTCTCGGAAACCATTTGAAGGCTAAATCTGAAAGCGTTGCCACGCAAACACGTCTTCTAATGGTCTGACGTTGCATTGCTCATTTCAGTCATGTCACATAGTATATCGACACGTGCCATTTCAGTTCGTCAGTAGTATTGGCTATACCTGTGGCTCTCAACTTTTTTGGCCCTTGCACAATTTTACCATATGTCAAAATGTCATTCTCCCTCCACCAACACCCCCTCTCCAAAATTGTCTGCGTCTATAGGTACATTCCGAATAATACGTAACAATATACTAACATAAACACACAAGTTAGCGGAGAGAATGTCCAGTGTGAGCTCTTAGTACTGCGGACCGATGCACACTGAGTTTTGTGTGGTCCTCGAACCAGTTTGAGCCTGCCGAACTGTGGTCACCATTCCCCCCCCCCCCCCCCCCCCGCCCCGATACTGAAATTTTCCACTGGTTGGTGGGGGGAATTCCCTCCTGTTTAGTATGGCAGCACTATATTAGTACAAGATGACGGGAAAATTGCTCTAGCGAGCCTCTGTGGCTTTCAACTTCTGAGGTTGAATTAGAAGATATAGAAAGGACGACAGTTCCAAAGCGAAGAGGCAGAATAAGTAGGAAATTGATTCTCATTTGTTTATCTTTGATTCTGTGTGGCCAGGTTTAAGTTAAGTGTCATTACAAGATCAAGTGAAAATTTTCCCGTGTCCTAATTTACTTTAATAATTCTCCATCTGCTTTGATATTGGTTACCCTCATGACTGAAACACAAATCTAACCATTCGGCCAACCATTAACTCTTACAACCCATTGCTGATTTCATGTTATTGATCCTTCGCTCTGTCTTCCTTTTATCTACTTTCAATGACGCATAATCAGAGCAACCTTCCTATAGAAGATCAGAAAATACAGTTTTAAGGGTAAATGATGTCCTAATTTTTGGAAATGTGTAAATACACTTTAAATGTAAGGGCCGATGGCTGATCAACCTAATGGCCTTCTGTAGCCGTGCCAGAAGGAAACACGGAACTGGCTGGAGGGAGTGAAAGAGATTTAGCCAGGAAAAGGTATTAGCTCCACTTCTTAAAGGATTAGAAAATGGAATCAGTGAAATGCTGATCCAAGATTTGTTGTTACCTGGTTGTGGATTATGGTCCGTTTCACCGAAATAGACAATGCTGTACCTCACACAGCCTTTTAAAAAGATTTACCTGCCATAAAATCAATCCATAAGTGTAAAAATGCATTTTCTTACCTTGTCTAATGACCTGGTCACTTACTTCATTAAGGCAATCACACTGATTCTTCTTTTCTTGCCGGAATGCGTCTATTCTATACACGTATGGATGCAAGGTCTTACTACCGAGTAAGTCTACTATTTCCGCCCCCCCCCCCACCCCCACCCCCAACCCAGAGGTCAACAATTCTCAGATGATACAATCAATAGCGGGTGAACTTCAACTTTCACGTTTTCTCTTTCTCTATTCGTCAACTGGAGGTCCTCCTGAAATTTCTCAAAGGGGAATCTGGTACTTCTTGCATCGAAAGACTTCCAATACCCGTATCGGGCAGTGCGATGTATTTAACGGGTAAATTATAAATTAATAAAAAGGCATGAAATTCAGAGGAAACTAACTAAGATATAGAATAAGATTACTCAAGTCACTCTTACAGGTAAATCATGTAATCTATGAAAAGAAACAATTAGATCACACAGAATATACCAAATCATCTTCTTTCTTCTTTTGTTTGTTAACAAACCTCAGCCCTATTTTTATACTTTTTCGGCAAACAAGTCGCGTGATTTATGGCGCTCATAAAACAGCTAAGAGAAGTCACGGGACTGAGAATTAGTTGGGGAAAATTTCCTACATTGGTAAAGATGATAATGATAACAATAGTAATAAGGATATTAGAAGAATTGAAATCATGTTAATTGAAATCATGTTAACGAAAGGCAGTTCAAGAGTGAGACACACTGAGTTATGAGCACATTTCTTAATTTATGAAGAGCTGTAATTTGAGGTAATCTTGACAAAATGACATTTCATGGTTAGCTGCGATGTGTCTCAAGTGATCTCGGAATTTTTAAGTCAAGGAAGGTTAAGCTAACAGAAAACGAAGTACAGCAATGCATGATTTATTTATTTATTTATTTATTAATATTATTATTTAAGTGGATGAAATCTATTCACATGGAACAAGCACACCAAATTCAAGCTTCCAAAGAAAGTTGGTTTCAACCTCCCACCGCATACCCCACACTGCAGTAGTGGCATGCCACGACACTAGCCACTACATCAGCGCTCTTTTTTTAATTTTTTCTATTTTTTATGGGCCAGTCGATTTATTTCACTGCCAAAAGGAATACAGATGGTATCCCTAAAATAACAGCTTCCAGAAAAATAACGCTAATGGGTGCCTTTCCTTTAGTTTACCGTAATTCTCCAGGTGTGGTCTTTCCCTCGACCGACAAACACTGGATTTTTCGCCCAGCTTTCGTTTTCCCTTACTTTAGCACTTTTGAGAGGCCGGTCTGTCTTTGCTTCTTCCAATCAGCGATGGTTCCCCTTCTCTCTCTCTCTCTCTCTCTCTCTCTCTCTCTCTCTCTCTCTCTCTCTCTCTCTCTCTCTCTCTCTCTCTCTCTCTCTCTATATATATATATATATATATATATATATATATATATATATATATGTGTGTGTGTGTGTGTGTGTGTGTGTGTGTGTATATACATACACACACATATATAACATATATATATTATATATATATATATATATATATATATATATATATGCATCCATATGAATATAACAAAGGAACAACCCCAAACTTCAGGAGACTCTGAGGCGACAGGTATGAATGAAATCGCATCATCAAATATTTAGGCTCCAAACACCACACAAACAACACGTGGCCACACCTGAACCACAGCTTCGCCAGCGCTTGAACTTTAATTCTTCCAAACAAACAAACAAACAAACAACTCAATAAACTCATGACACACAGAGAGAACAATTTAATCTCGAAAGGGGCCGTTCAAAAATTGCGTAAAGCCCAGAGGGGCGAGGTGGGGGGCGGGGTCATAGTGAAGTGTCACGATTATGACTGTAGGGGTAGGGGGTTTGCAGCCATACGTTACATCACATTAAATTATGTCAGTTAGATTACTTAGGAAATTAAGCAAATGGCATAAAAGAACATTTTTATCTAAAATTTATCAGTGAGTCTTTAATATCATAACGTAAAAGTATTCAGAAAAACTGAATGTAATAATTTCCAGGCAGTATTAGGCTAGACATTTATATATTATTGCATTAAAAAAAGGAAACATACTTACTAATTCGGTGGGGGAGGGGGTTGCTTAACTACTTATGAGGTGTGACAAAGGCGGGAAGGGTGATAAAAAAAAATCACCCTAAAAAAAGTTGTACGTAATTTTTGGACGTCCCCAAAGATGCAAAATTGCATCACGATCGATCAGACTCGTCTACGCACAAACCGATGTAGGTACGTACGTACAAACACACGGAAGCCACACAGGGTAATCCGAGAGCAGTGTGAAACCCGAGAGATGATTAATGACATCATCACACCTGTTATTCAATTCTAGTATCCATTATAATAAAAGAAAGGTGGTGACGGGTTAGTCTTTACAGATCCGGATTTTTCCTCTACATAGCAACTTGATTGTGCTACTTCAGTCGTCGCTCTGAGGTTCTAAATATGACACAGACATATGTTAGTTTTTTCAATCTCTTACTTATTATTATTATTATTATTATTATTATTATTATTATTATTATTATTATTTTAATTTTATTAAGAAAGCTGCTGAGTATATTTCTGAAAAGATCATCGTGATTTGGACGTCACACACACCCTTACACACACATACGTATATATATATATATATATATATATATATATATATATATATATAACATATACTATATATATATATAATTAATATATCATATAATATATATAATATATATACATACATACATATATATATATATATATATGTATACGAATACAAAATAAATATATATTAATATATAGATATAAAAAATATATATATATATATGATATATATAGTATACATACATACATATATATATATAATATATATATATATATATATATATATATAATAACATACAACATAATATAATTATATATTATATTAATATTAATAATATAATTATATTATGATATATATATATTATATTATATATATATTATATTATATATTATTATAAATATATATTAATATATATACGCATCACGATGAATTCTCGAGTAGTCATCGTTAACATTTAGTAATGAAAAAGGTGATAGAAGCAACAGCCATGATAACATTAACAATACTAATCATAATAATAATAATAATGGACCTGTCAACTTTACCTACTAAGTAACTAAGCGCGCCACAATGGAGGTGAGAGCGGTGCCAGTCACGGCATTGCTAGGGAAAGCAGCAGACGTAATGTTATACCTAAACCGAGATCTGGAAACAGGTCAGAACTGAGTGGTTTAGGCGAAACCACGTGAAACGCTGGCTAGAACTGGATCCGACCCAAGGACCAGCAGCTATCGAACGCGCCTTATCCTCATTTGACTCACGGCTCCAGAGTCTAGACGAGCAACTTGTCACTCAATACCCCGCGCGGTCTGGTCTCTATCGCAGTGAGTGAGTCGTGTCCCTCCGCAGAATTGCATTGATAGTGCTCGATCAGTGTTTCTTGTGAGGAAAAGGGAGCTTTGCTTGCAGGTAGGATCTTTTTGTCTTCCAACAGACATAACGTGAAACTGTGGTGTTAGAAACGTTTGAATGACTGACCAGCAACTGCTGAGAAATTGCGACAATCGCGCGTGATGTTTCCCTTGCGTTCTTAGCCATCCTCGCCTGTAAACACACACACACACACAACACACACACACACACACACACACACACACAACACACATATATATATATATATATATATATATATATATATATATATATTTCCAATGTGGCACGAAGGAACACGTACTTGAGAATATCCTTAAACCCACGGTTTAAGGATAGTATATTCTACTTTCATAGAATATACTACGAAAGTACTTTCGTTCTAGGTCCCTGTTGCACTTACCTTTCTACCGTGGATTTAAGAATATATATATAATATATATATATATATATATATATATATATATATATATATATATATATGTATCTGTGTGTGTGTTTAATATTTTATTTTATTTTGCGTTTACATATTTTCGATTATTTATATCTGCAACCATTTTCTGAGCCGTCACCTGCAATCGCCTAACTCATTCTTACACACACACACACACACACACACACACACACACACACACACATACACACGTATACGCATTTAAACTATCAGGTTCACCGAAATATAAACGTCAATCTTATCCAAACCTGATGTTATTCCACCTCGCAGAAGATTCCTCTCAAAGGGCGCGACTTTTCGACCCGTATGCGTCCCCTGACATCGCAGGTTCGAGGTCCTAAAACCTATCGTTCGCACATAAAACTCAGCAGAGACAACAGGGATGTTCCTGTGAGACTCAACCACTACTTGGTGAACTCATCAGGGGAGACTTAAGGAAAAGAAACAACCCCCGTGATGCTGGGTAAACAGCAAACTAGGCCTACAAGAGAACACAGGCCTACTGGAGGTTCTGCGGGATGCTTTCGGATCTCGCAGGACCTACCCGATTGGCTCTTAATTTTCGGTACTTCAAAAGGGCTTCGGCAGGTCCTCCGAGTTTTCTTTGAGGGGGCGCGGTATTTGTTTTCCGTGGGTGGAAAGTTGGTGGGCGGAGTTTGGGAGATTTAGTTGCAGCACTAAGATGGTGTTATTCTTTGGCAGGTGAAGAGGCTATTTTTAAAGACCTTTTCAGTGATCTTCAGATATCATTCACTTCTAGGTCTACGGAACTGGGTAGTTGTAGAATCACACTTACTTGGGAAAGGAGATTTTGATAAGCTGATCTCCTATAGCTCTAGTCGCTTTAAATCGAAGGTTATAAGTAACAGTATCTTGAAAACCTTTCAACTTCAATTTTAAGCGAGCTGAACCTTGTTAAGCATTAGGTATTTTTTTTCTATCTAAACTGTCCAAATACTTTGCACCAGCTCAACGATTTCTAGGAGACGTATTTACTAAAATGTCCCTTAGACATATTTGGCAACCAGTGGCGGATCTAGAAATCTTAGGATTATCATATATATATGGAACATATACACACATATGGTGCATATATATATATATATATATATATATATATATATATATATATATATATATATATATATAATATATGGACATAATATAACACTGTAGTTGTTGTTATTGAAATAATCATTAACTAAACAAATATTTGCTACTAATGATGATTTATTGAAAGAAAGCAATGTTCTATTATTCAGGTCCATGGGGGCCGGGGTGTGAGTGGACACGTGACCAGGTGCCCCCCCCCCCCCCCCCCCTTAAATACGTCACCGTTTCAACTACCGTATTACATGAGTATGCTAAACGGAACTTTCGAAAAGCTTCATGAATGTACAGATAACTAACTATATACTTAAGCCGCGACTTAGACGTTTGACCTTGCTTTTCCATAGATCCTGCATTCACTCTCTTTAACCGATTGTTAATGGACTTTCCATAAGTTCTTAAACCTTTGCTTTCTTCCTTGTTCGCGGAGTCATGTGAACTCCTAGTTTGAGGGACTGACCGTTGGTCATCGTATCAATTTCATTACACCAGTATTCGTTAACGCAGTAGGTTTATTCAGCTTCTTCATAGCTGGTGCTCGATTTATGCTTGTTTCCCCTTTATATACTTTATATATATATGTGTGTATATATAGATATATATATGATATATACAAACGCATATACACATATATATTATATATATGTATATATATGTGTATATATATATATATTATATATATATATATATATATAATATATATATATATGATATATATATATATGTATATATTAATATATATATATATTATATAATATTGGATAAGAAAAAATAATATAAAATATATTTGGTTATGTGAGAGAGGAGAGAGAGGATATAAAGATAGAGAGAGAGAGAGGAGAGCGAGAGAGAGAGAGAGAGAGAGAGAGAGAGAGAGAGAGATTGACGATTTGAAACACATGCTCACTGCCAATGAAAACATAACGAATCATCGTACAGAGGCAGCGGCAGCTATTCTGGAAAGCTCCACGAAATTCTCGTGCGTTTCATTTCCATGGCCAGCTAGCGATCTTTGCGTCGGCGTCGGTGACCTTGTGCGTTTTCACGCAAGTGGATGAAAAATTCATAAGTCACGTGGTATTTGAGTGTGTGTCCTCTGTTCTGGTTTTATCCAGATTATGGGACCATATCTTATTAATCTGGCCAGGTCATTTATTCATTATGATAAAGTTAATGGTCGTCCTTACTGCGTTTTGTCCCTGAGGACTGTCGTGTGTTTGTAATCAATAGCTTCTTGGATGGAGCTGGTACCTTTATCATTATTCCCATTTTCGCTGGTAGTGATTTGACTTGAAAGTTTGTATTGCGTGTAAAAAACGAGACAGAATATATTGAAAAGAACATAACGTCGGTAATAAATGAATGAGTAAATATGTTGATTGATTGACAAAACAAGAGTATTGTATTTGAAAGACCGATGTCGCCTCTGAGGAAACTCCGAAGATTTCCACCAAAGAAACGTCCCCGGCGGTAAGAGGCATCGCTACTGCGGTGAATCAGAGACCACATGTGGCGGACCACGAGCCGCCAGCACCAGGCCTCACGCACAACAAAACATTGCAAGCAGTAAATCGAAGTCTACTCGGGGTCTTCGTCATCTTCACAGTTGCCATGTGACCTGAGCACCCCTCGGTATATCTGAAGTGATAAATATGAATTATGCTTTTCGTTATATCGTATTGATATCACTATCAATGACAGCAATCATTTGCTTCTTTGGACGATAAGAGCATCGTTTCTTCAATGAATTGGTGTGAGAGGCAATTGGCCATCATGGGCCTTCTTGTGGCTCATGGCCGCTCACGCAGGTTCCTGACGCCTGTTGCACCTTTTTTTTTTTTATTTATTTTTTTATTTATACCCGTACCCCAATAGATAGTCACATGAGCTTATACCCCAACGGAGTTTGCTATTCACTGGAGGTCACCCAACTTAATACTTAATTGACCAGACACATTTTTCACAGCTTCATTGATACACATTTTACATAAACAAATGTACACAATTAAAAGGGTTCTTTCAAAATTTTATGCTACATATGCCTGGATATCTTCCATCATTCCAACCTCTAGCCATGAGGTACTGATTACAAGTGAAATTGCTGAAATACTGTGTTTGTGTGTATGTGCGTGCGTATTATAACCAAACAGTTTTTAGTGATGTATTATTATAAATCTTATCTAAAATGATAACCGACGATGGTCCTCATTCTATTTCACCCTCCGTCCTCTCTTTAGTGTTGTGCGTATAATTAATTCTCACTGGAAAAACTTCTTGATCTCGACGAAAACGAAGGTACGAAACGGTTGCTGTTTAGTCAAGAGGTCGGACGGCATCTCCCTGAGATGTAATCTAGTCTGGTACCATTCTCTGAAAAAACCGGGACGCCATATCTTAATAACTAGCCACAGAATTTTCTTAAAAGTAATCGCTTTATGTTTCACATACCCAAAGTCCATGCGAATCCATGTAACTTATACTAACCTAACCCAACCTAGGGGCATGGCAAAAAAAAAAAAGAAAAAAGAAAAGGGGGTGCTGATGCAATACTAGCATACATCTCAGGAATCTGCGAGGCGGGGGGAGTGGGGTGGGCCGGGTGTTTAAAGCTGCGAAAACGTGACCAAGCTGTAATTTGGTAAAACGGTATCAAAATTTGTGATATAATCGACCTCCGCTTCCTCACTCGGGTGATGAAAGAAGTTGTTAGAAGTGAAGAAGTCGTTCGAAATAAAGATATTCATAAAAAAACGTTTTATTCAACGTTCTTGCTGTGAAGGATGCAATACGCGGCGATCTTATTTCATTTGTTTTTATTTGATTTTAACCTTTTATAGATTATTCTCATCTTCATTATTTTTATTTGGCTGTTTTTCCTATTGGGATCTAGTGCTTGTAGCACTCTGCTTTTCCAGCTAAAGTGTCAGCATTGCTTGTAATAATAATAATAATAATAATAATAATAATAATAATAATAAGAGAAAAAGAAAAAATCAATCTAGATGAAAAGGCACTTGCTAAGCTTCAAGAAACAAATAAAAACCCGATTGCGGTTGAGAAAACAATACTAAGAAGAGTAGGAAGACCTGTATAGAGTAGAATTAAACTGAATTGGCCTTGTGAGAGTCAAGGGTATTGGGCACCCCTCCCACCTAAATGATACATAAACATTGCGCCTAAAAGGGTTGAGTGGCTCAGTGGAACAATCCTTGTCATCACTACTGGGCACTAACATCCAATACATTCTGACCTATACCAATATATATATATATATATATATCTATATATAGATATAATATATATATATATATATATATATATATATATATCCAGGTTGAAGAGGTAAAGGCATGTCTTTCACAAGTATCGTTTATTAACCGACGTTTCACATCACATGATGCATCCTCAAGGCTGGAAATTATATATTAAGAATACTAAAATCATCACTCACTCATGAAAAATCTAAAAAAGCACAACAGATATTTGACATTTACAAATACAAATTAAAACGAGAGTGAGTGATGATTTTAGTATTCTTAATATATAATTTCCAGCCTTGAGGATGCATCATGTGATGTGAAACGTCGGTTAATAAACGATACTTGTGAAAGACATGCCTTTACCTCTTCAACCTGGATGTTGGTCGGGTCTGCTACCCCTATGATTCTTCTATATATATATATATATATATATATATATTATATAATAATATATATATATTTATATATATGTATATATATATATAATTATAAATATTATATATACTATATATATATATATATATATATATATATATAGATATATATATATATATATATATATATCTATATATATATATATATATATATTTATATATATATATCTATATATATATATATATATATATATATATATATATATATAATATATATCTTATCAAACCACATATGCACTCACACTTAAAAAGATACACATATCTGAGTCTGAATAACAGAGATGATGAAATAAGTCGACATGCTTGACAGTAGTAATGTCGGAAATGGCTTTGAGGTAGGTGGCAATAATAGTGATACTGATACTAATACCACAAATCAACCTACGTATCTCATTTTGACTGCTAATGATTGTGGTAATACACATTCATATGCCAAATACTTATAATTACAATTATCTTAATGGACGTTAAATTAACGATCCCGTATGCAGTAGAAATTAACTAGGTTTGGAAGATGATAACTAAGTCAGTAGTCTTAACCTGAATAAGTATTATCATAATCTGGCGTTAATAATAATTTTTATTTTGGGAAAAAGTACTTTATGGCTTCATAATTATAACTTCACGGAAATCAAGCAAAAAAAAAAGAACATTAACAATTATGTTATAGCCCTAATTTGTCACTATTCTGGCCCATCTGTTTTGGCACTGCAAATTTTTTTATACCTTTTGAGTATGTCGTTGAGGCCATCTTGAAAATAAAGGTAATTGCTTAGTCCTCCAAAGTGGTGAAATTATCGTCCCTATACTTAGCTTAGGGGCGAGTCATGACACTTGGGAGTGTCATGACTTGCCACTAAAAGTCCTGGAGAAGGAGTGGTACTCAAGAACGAAGAGCTGTGACAAAGTAACTGTTGATCCCTAATTTCATTCGATTCTACGTAAATGCTACGAGGTAACAGGTAACAGGTATACGGAGAGTGAGGGAGGGATCGTTCGAAGGAAAATAGCGCATTTTGGGGGTGGGGGTGGGGGCAGGACACCCTAGTGACGTTGAATGAAGCCTCTCATATATTCTATATGCTTTGGAAACTGAAAACCTTCAAGAGGGAAAGAGAGACAGAGAGAAAATACTGACTGAGTTACAACCAAGCCATATTCATTAATAAGAAAGCTAGGAGACAAGTACTGAAACCAGACCAATCTCTGTACCATCAGAAAGAGAGAGAGAGAGAGAGAGAGAGAGAGAGAGAGAGAGAGAGAGAGAGACTTATCGTAACAACGAACGAAAACTAACCACTTCTGATTTGGGGAATTTCCATTAACAGAAAGTTTCCTGGTCTTCAATAGCAACAACGGATTTCCCTTCTTTGGAAAGATTGTCATATGATAAGCAAGTGTGAAAACCCAGAGCAGGAAAAATGAGTCTAAAATCAACGAAGGCCCGAAATGAGATGATGGAGCATTGTAAGTGATGCTTGTAGAATATCTGAGAGAGAGAGAGAGGAGAGAGAGCTGAGAGAGAGAGAGAGAGAGAGAGAGAGAGAGAGAGAGAGAGAGAGAGAGCGAGAGAGAGGGCGATTGCATCATTACTTTACCACTCTATACAGTACTGTTAATTATATACTGGATTGTAGGTTAAATTGTGCGATTTAATTTTTGGGACCTTATCATACTTGCTCGTAGTCAACACGTTGATAAGAGAGTTAAAAGATTTAAGAGATCTTGATAATAGGTTCTACATTATACTGAGTGAGTATGGTGAAGGTCATACGCTATTTAGCCTACTCCCATTTATATAACTTAAAGAAAATACAATAACAATAATTAAATGAACACAGAATCTACAAAAGCCAGAATATTTGTAACATTAATATTACTCAATATGATATAATGGCAGGAAAGGGGGTAGGGGAGGGCGGAGCGGGGGGGGGGGGGGGGGGGGGCACGGGGGGGGGGGGAGAGGGGAGCCCGGATAAGAATAGCGGTTGGAGACAGAAATGCCAGCGCATAGTTAGAGCTTTTGACAAAATCAATTTGCATTTCCCATTAGCAGTTAATATTTCTTTGAACCCTGTTTAGAATGCCACTGGATAAAATGTATTATACCACAATGTACCATTTACACGAACACAAAGTACTCTTTGTTTATGTTCTTTCCGATCTGACAGATTTTTTAAAAAGATTTTTGACCATTTTTTACGGATTTTTTTTTTTATGCTTAATTTACATTGCTCTCTCCTTTTCTCTCTTTCTTAGCGTCATTTGATTATATAACACAGGGAATCTGCTCGTCTGTTTGTCTTCTGTTTGTTATGTCCAATTTTCGTATAATCGTTTGTTTCCTGTAATGCATTTTGCCCTTCGAGCAATTCCCATATTTGGAGCCACAAATCTCTTCTTTGTTCTCAATATATCCGTAAGTTTTGTCCTTCTTCTTTGAAATATCTGATCCGACTGCCTCTATATTGGTGATAGGCCCACTCTTTCTCAGTTACTGATTTGATTATCTCTATAGTAATAATTTACCTCCCCCTCCCCAACTCTCTCTCTCTCTCTCTCTGTTGTCACACTCTTTTTCTCAATACCTGATTGGAGTATCTCTATACAGATACGTAAACTCTCTCTCTCTCTCTCTCCGATAAATCACTGCCTTTGTTAATACCTTATTTGATTATCTCTATACCAATGATCTATCTCTCTCTCTCTCTATTGGCACACTCTCTCAATACCTTATTTGAGTATTTCTATACAGATAAACTCTCTCTCTCTCTCTCTCCGATAGACACATCCTCTTTGTTGATACCTTCTCTCTCTCTCTCTGAGAAGACACACCTTCCTTGTTAATACCTTATTTAATTATCTCTATGTCAGTGATCTCTCCCCCCACTCTCTTCTATTTGCACACTTCTCTCAATACCTGATTTATATTTCTATACAGATAAACTCTCTCTCTCTCTCTCTCCGATAGACACATCCTCTTTGTTGATACCTTCTCTCTCTCTCTCTGTATTGGCACACTCTTTCTTAATGCCCGATTTGAGTATCTCTAAACCGATATACTCTCTCTCTCTCTCTCTCTCTCTTCGAGGACACACCTTCCTTGTTAATACCTTATTTGATTATCTCTATACCAATGATCTCTCTCTCTCTCTCTCTGTCGGTCTTAATACCTTGTTTGGTTGTTGCTATACTTTTCACTCGCTCTCTCTTTTCTTTACATCGATTGGCCTGATTGTCTCTCTACCTCTCTCCTGTTTAGCAGCTGACTTGATTATTTCTGTACTTGCTTTACTCTCCTCCCATCAACCCCTCCTCCCCTTCCCCCCCCCTCTCTCTCGTCTCGGTAGCATTCATCTTGTAGCAGTTCTCTCACCTCTGTAGCGTTCGCCCTTGCCCCCACTCCGGTGGTGAGCAGCCAGTGCCAAGAGCACTGAAAATAGAAGAGTGGGAAGACACAACACTTAATCTTAGCCTTAGTTCGTTTTCTCTTACACGCAGCGTCGGTGCCTCTTCTCTCGCCCTCTCTCTGACATCAGACAGTGAACGAGCAGCAGTTCGTTTTTCTGAAAAACGATTCGAAACTTTATTAGCATTGCAAATGCTTCCTGGGCAAGAGAGGTGAAAGCCAAGTTGTGTGTATAGTGGATATTTTTTCCAGTAAACTTTTTCGTCGAGTTCGTTCTTCAGCTTGCAATCATTGATCAGTGGTAAGGCTGTTGTTACACATTCTCATTCACAGTTTTTTTTATTTTCAGTCAATTAAAGACAGAATGGCATATGTGAATAGTATTAGCAGTGAGCGGATAACAGCCAGGAATTGTTTGATATAGTGTCTTAGTTCTCCCTTCTAACTCCTTTGAATCAAATGAGCTAACTTCACTGAAGTGCTATGATAAAGCAGTTCAAGCAGACTATCTCTGAACAATTGAGGAAAAGACATTCAAAATCTCGAAACGAATCTACATTCACCTGTTGCCTTCGCATAAGTCCATATTTTTGTGATCTTTCACATCTCCCTCTACATACATATATATATATATATATAGATATATATATGTATATATATATATATATATATATATATATATATATATATATTATATATATATATATATAGATATATCCATGCTGTACAATAAAAAAAGAGGTGTTTTTTTTAAGAACCGATACTCATTCCTTTTGGAGAATTTGCTGTTGTAAGGACAAATGTACATTTGAGACGTTATTCATTTACAATACCATACAGCACCATCCTATATTTTATTAACATTTCCTAATCAGATTATTTGCATCATAAACTGAAACCCACTTATCGCTCACACTCACACACATAGCTACATATAGGTGAGTGTGTATGTGTGTGTTTCTGTTTGTGCGGGCATGTATTTGTGAGGAAAAGTGAAAAATGGATTTCTACTTCTCAAATACTCCTGTACAGCCTTTGCCTTTTGTTTATTTCAGCAAGTTTCTTAAAAGTGTTTGATGTAAATTATAATATTCCTATAGTAAAATAGGTCAGCTGATGCTCAGGGGATGAATGTGTGGGTTTCTATGTACTGTTTATGTCTATACATGTTATGTGTATCTTATGCGTCTGGGTAAAAACCCCAATAGGATTACTCTAATAGGTTTACTGAAAAGGCGATATCTTGCATTTTCTTTATTTTCATCAAGAGGATCTCAAGGAGCTTGACTGTACAAAATTGTGTTTAGTTAGTCGATAGGTAATCAACTCGTTGCGTTTGCAAGTGCTCTGCTGCGGGTGGCTTCAGTATATTCGAAATGAATAATTCATAAGATTAAGTCCTGAAATTTTGAATGTAGTCATGTTATATTTTGTCTCGTATAAAGATTCATTAGTGGGAATAACGCGAACGGAGAGAGAACGGTGAGCGTAGCGAAGACGAGGGAAAAGGCAGCAACAATCGGTGAAGGGTCTGAAGTGGAAAGTGAATCTGCATATTGGGTGGAGCGAAGGCAACGTCCACCGGTCACTCACTGCTACTATGTAGTATAAGTCAGGGTGTGCGTCTGTGCGACGCGACCTTGGCCAGGAAAGAAAGTAGAAGTTTTCTGGGGGAGGAACCCGGTTTGAGTATCTGCTGCAGCTGCTTTGTGCCATCGAGGTATGTGCGTGGCCTTGAGTGCCATCATCCACCAGCAAGTACTCAGCGTCATGAATTGGCTTCCCCCTAAACCTCATGGTCTGTCACTCGGGTGTCAGTCTGTTGGCAAATAGTTGCCATAGTAGGTTCAGAGCCATCGTCCTCGTTTCGCGTTTTTCATTCATTTAATTCTCGGGATATCTTTCTCCGAGGAACTGCATTTTGCACATGAGTTCACTTCAATCTCGACCAGGTGCTGTCAGAAGGTCCTATCTCTGCCATACCTACAGGAGAGCCGAGGTCAATGTCACCTTGGGAACACCTACAAGTGTCCCATCTGTATGGATTTTTCTAAGACCTAACCTTGACGCCTAACGGACTTTGTAAGCTTAAAAGCATCCAATTAACAATGTACATATCAAGAGATCTCATTAACCGTCAAGGTAGAAAGAGAGAGAGAGGGTGTGGGTGGGTGTGCGCGCAGCTCGCGAAGTCTACAACGTTTGTATGTTGCCACTTGTTTTGTTTTAATCGTCATATCTTAGGTACGATCGCTCACCAAAGCGCCGAGATAAATCAATACTGTTCGTAAAACCGGTTTGGTTCAGTGACGTTTGGAAGTCAAGCTCTTCGAAGGTTGTTCTCCGTCATTTATTATATATGTATGAAGTCAGCCTCATTATCTGCCGAGGACCGTTCATGAAAGTCCGAAGCACGATTGCATCATGCGCAGACGCCCTCGCAGGAGGGACAGACCAATGAAAACGGACTTTCTGACAGCAGCGCGTTGCGATTGGCTCTCGCACTCAAGTGGCTCGTGACGTCAAGAAAACTAGGAAAATCCCTCGCTTAGCAGAGTTGCCCTTTGTTTTTTAATTAAACTTTTATTAGTATTTCTTGAACAACGGTTCTGCGTTGGATGTAACGATAAAAGTATGAAAGGTATTATAACTTCATTCGCAACCCAAAAGAGTCGAATGGAAGAACAGCGAACGCGTAAAATAAAGAGAGTAAATCCACCACTTGAAATCTCATTCAGCCACGATGCCAGGAAATAGGTCGGAGGCTTTTAAAGACAGCTGATCGCGTGTGCTCTAGCTGTCGTGTTGTACAGTGTGTGTGTGTGAGGACAAGATTTGGGAAAACATAGGTTTTGTTTCATAAATAACAAGAGAAGGAGGCTCTATCGTTTTCTTAATAGCTAGTTGAGGTATATTACCGAAGGAAAACGACCGTAAGGAACATTCATTTCTTGCAGGACGAGTGAACGTGACAGTGATGCCTTCTAGCAGACCCTAGCGAAAGTAAGGACATTCGAGTGTTGTGCTTCCCTTTCGTTTTGACCCGAGAGAATGGGCAGCCAAGAAAACAGAAGTCTGTGGGTGTTCGGATACGGTTCCCTGTGCTGGCATCCGGGCTTCCAACACGGAGCTGCGGCAGTCGGCTACATCAGACACTACGTCAGGAGATTCTGGCAGGGAAACTCGACGCACCGCGGTGTCCCTGGGAAGGTGAGGCACTTTTCATCACTAAAGCTCATGCTGATTTATTCAACTTTTCATCTTGAAGGGGAAAAATGGGTTGTGTGATTTTGGGGAAGGCTGGAAATGGTCTTCTTACAGCTGCCCTCGAGACGGCAAGCGACTCATGGCAACTCGAGGCAGATCGATGGTGGGATTCATTGAGTTGCATCGGGAAGCCTATTCAACGTTCTTGTCATTTTCACTTTGCTTCTTGCTTTATTGTCCATTTTCTTACTGCTTTTACTCATTGCCATACAATAGTAGAATTAACTTTCTCTCATCATACCTGTGAAATACTGCTGCTTCCTGTGTCTTGGTAAGCTCTGGGCTTCAATAACAATGTGCATATGCTAGGAAAAAAAATGTATAACTTGGATCATTTCTTTGACATCGTTGATAGAGAAGTGACCTTTATTCTTATTTTTCAGCCGGGCAGAGTGGCGACGTTAGTCGAAGAGCAAGGCGTGAGTACAATCTGTGTAATTACCCTGAGTTTTCTACTTTCTCTTCCCTGAGTCAAGCGTGATTTATTATTAATGGCTTCATTTCATCTCGTAATCGAGGATAATGATATCATGACCCTTTTCCCCCTTTCTATGTTGTCATTTTGGTAGGACTGACATCATAATGATTTGCATGATTCACGCGATTTAGCCTAAATAAGTCATCCATATGGATCCATGTCGAGTGCCACGTGTGAGAAAATGTGATAAGTGCTTGCCTTAGGTTTAAGGGTACTATGCATTACGTGCTTGTATCGGTCGACGTATCATATATACATATGTATATTATATATTATATATATATTATATATATATATATATATATATATATATATATATATATATTTTAAAAAATATATTATAATTTGTTTATGGTGGATACAGAAAACAGAGGTCTATGTTTTCAAATCTCAAAAATCCTTGACGATTTATACAGGAAATTCTCATACACAAATGACGGAAGTGTCCGTGGTAGAATTAATCAGGAAGTTGCGATTCCAGTGTCTTGCACATTACCCTCCCCCTCTTGCCTCTCCCCCTCCCTCACCTCTCCCTCTACTTCGTTCATCTCTTGGTGTTCCTTGTATTACCATTCCGATCTTATTCGTTCGAGCACTCGACTTGAATCGAGGATCGATAGCTACTTCGTTCAGAACTTCAGTCAGCATGTTAGCCATTTCGGACCTTCATTAATTTCAGACCCCTTTTCCTGCTCTGTAGCTGAGTTTTCACTCTTGCTTATTATATGGCAGTCTGCCAAAGAAGGGAAATCCGTTGCTACGATAAGTTTCTCTCTCTCTCTCTCTCTCTCTCTCTCTCTCTCTCATTCTAGTACTAATAACCCTCTCCCTCTCTCTCATTCTTGTACTAATAACTCTCTCTCTCTCTCTCTCTCTCTCTCTCTCTCTCTCTCTCTCTCTCTCTCTCTCTCTCTCTCATTCTAGTACTAATACCTCTGCCGCCCAGCTTTTGTATATAGGTATTTTTGATTTCAAGAGAACCGTTTTAAAATATCTAGAGTGACCTCAATTGATATAGTGCCTGTACACTTACTGTTTGTTATCAGTCTGCCATTTCTAAGAGCCAGATAAACTGATAACTTTTTTGTAATCGCTTGATTATGTAACTATGACATAATGGAATGATATCAACACCATGTGGTGTTACTTAATGGGTTGTTGTTGTTTTAAGGCAATGAGTAGGTTTTGGCTCAGTAATTTTAAAACTCGCTTTTGAAGAATGATACTTGCTTTTGCTTATTTGTTCTTTTATTAGAAAAATACATTAATACAGATTTAAAGTTATTTCATAGTATTTACATATTTTTACATTGGTAATTTTTCATCATATCAAGACCTCTTACTTTTATAGATACAACTTTGCATATTTAAGTAATAACCAGGAAAGTAGCTCTTACATTTACATGTACGTATCTTTATTTTGTATCTCAGTGCTAAGACTTTAATTTTTTTCACATCACATTCTTTTGTGGAAGCACTGAGCCAGTTACATAGCCTTTTGCTCTTTTTCCATAAAGAAAACAATAATGATTCACTCTTGAATGTTGCTTAGAAAGTCCTACATTCAAAATGTACGTGCTGCTTTCAATGACAGGGCAAATGGCCCTCATGGAGCATCAGAGGAGTCGTGACGTCATGAGGTTTCAGAAGCCTTAGGCAGATTGGAAGGTTGCCTGAATAAGGCAGCTGAAATGACGCCTGTTTTTGGTCGCTCACCTGTTGACTTTGTCTGGATGTTACTTCATTTAGAATGCACCGACTATCATAATGATAACAACAACAGGTGACATAGTGTAGCGAGAATAATATGCGTAGGCAGTCGGACAAAATGGAGATCGAGACTGCTGTCTGGTTTGCGTAGTGAGATCGATGGAATAACCGAATCTTTTAACTTGACCCGCGTCCACATTTATTTTTGCTTTTTGTGTATCTGTTATTTCTAGTAAAATTTTGAGGCTGAGGTCTGCATCGAAAGCCCAGGCGTCCGTAGTTCTTTATTGAGACGTGTAAATTACATTGAAAGCAAACTTTTGGGGAAAATATTCCTCCTGTAAATGTGCACTGCATTGTGAACCATTTTTGCCATTATAACTATAACGATATTATAGTAATAATAACAAGTTTATACAGAATGCGATGCTTTTATGTAAAGAAATGAACGGGAGAAGATGTTGATAGTAATAACTGAATATTCTTAAAAGTAGAATTCAGATTAAATTTATAAATGACTAAAAATCAAGGCGGAAGTCATTCGTTATTACTGTTATTACCCAAACTTGGGAGAGCGTACTCTTCATACCAGAGTACTCCACAGGTTGAACAAGACTTCCGCGTATTTTGGCATATGAGTACTGGGTGGCTGTTCTAGTCTAGTGTATCTACGTTTTATGACATTATATTTTTCTGTCAACATTATTCTTCCATTGCATTTGAGACGGAGTGTTTTGTTTTAAAAGAACGTTATTATAGGAAGCTTCGTATAATTTAGGTTTGCTTTGAAGTAACTGGCCGTATCAAGCACTACCAGGATACTTAACCCTCGCGCTGACGATCATCTGACTTCCACGTGACGCGCAGTGTGCAGTACTCTCTCTCTCTCTCTCTCTCTCTCTCTCTCTCTCCATGGTATACGTTGTTTATCTGTCCTCCCTCTCTCTCTATGGTATGCGTAGCTTATCGTCCTCCTTGTTAATCATACAGAATATTTAGGACATTTAAATCTCATATCCAAAATATGACTTAATATTTCCTTTACAAACCTTGATTTATGGCACCTTTTTTAAATTATGTGTTAATTACGTGAAAATAGTTGCGTTGAACAGCAAACTAAAGTGGAGTGTTGTTCGATTATTTATGAAATATTTCTATAATGATCCTGGGTAGTTTTCGTGAATACCTTCCACAGTCAGTGTTGAATCACTTGTTTCATATATTTTGGAATGCGAAAAGCAGCGTCTCTTTAATGACTTCCCAAATCATAAATCAGAAATTTTCATTTCAACTATGAACCTCAGTCATCGCACATTTACACGATCAGTTATGGTGACTATTCCTTTTCTTCCTCGAGGGTGGCTCCATTCTTATAGCTCGAGGAGAGACGAAAAAATTTAGCATTGCCTTCAATTGACCTTTTGTGGGCCGAGGTACCACCAGTTTTTTTTGGTCCTGCTCGAAAAATTTCATTCAGTATTGCGAGCAAAGGCGAGCGGTGGCATCCACGGCTATTTCTAGATCGTTTTCATGGCTTCTCTAAAAGGGGTGGACAGGTACGTGGCTTCTATGTTTACATGCTTGGCTGTTATTAACCACGAATAACCTGTCGTTTTGTTATTTCTGATAGGTAGCTCATGTACTGTGAGGTTTTCATGCATCCCGTCCTCTCTGCTTTGTTGTATATAGTCCATTTGTAGCGTATATTCAGTAGAAATGATAATCATAATTCATCAGCAACAGAGTAACGTAACACGTCATTACCTTGTTTATTTGCAGTTTAAGATGAATTTACTCAAACTATTTTCCATTTGGTGGGTCGTAACTTCGCATTTTCGCGTATTTGGAATATTTGTAAACCTCCCGAATGGGAATTCAGCATCCGTCTCTGAACTCTATCAAATATCAGGTAATAGCATTCTTTAATGAGGACAAAAATCAACACTTCGATACGCACACGGACTAGTGAACCTTTTCTGTGCAAAATCTGATTAGGCGCACTTGGCATCAGTGCCCGGTTCACGTATTCCCTCAGTGTGGACCAATTGGCAGGCGCCGTGTTGTTGCACTCTTGTAAAAACGCATCGAATTGCGGTTGAAGTTAGCTCCGACCTCATTTTTTTTTTCTTTTTTTTTTAGGAAATTTACTTTTGCACCCCATTACTTCAGGTTCGTTAGCCTATTTACTGTTAATTTTCTATTTATAGTTTTTACATTTTTATTGCTCTCATTTGGGAATTACGTGATGCTTATTTTAGTTTCTACTTAATTATTTTTTTATGTTTCTCGTCAGCTTGAACCTTACTGTACTTACAATGTTCGTGCTTTCATTATATTAATTAGGCCTTTAAGATATTATTGCATTTGTAAACTTACTATAGTCTATAATGAGCGCTGAACACTTCAGTGATTCTAAGCTGATTCTCTGAAATTCAGTATTTTTGTGATGATTGTATCATTTCGCCTAGTCTTCTGAAAAGAATTTCTTCTCTATTTTCATCCTTTTTATTTTATTCAGTAAATGAAACCTATTCACAAGGAACAAGCCCACAGGGGCCATTGGCTTGAAATTCAAGCTTCAAAGAATGTTGGTATCAACCTCCCACTACAGATGGTTGGTGATGATTTAGCTGGCTTTGTGCCAGCACGGGCTCTTACTCCTAGAGTAGCCCGTAATCCGCCGCAGACCCAACGCTGCGACAGTAACTGACCACGATACGGAGCCCATAAGATTTTGCGTAGCCCGGAGAGAGGCGCGAACTCCCGACATCTGAGTGGCATACAACCACTATACCAGCAAAGAAGCCGTGCCGTCGGCCTCTATACGAAATGCGTAAGTTGTGCACAGGTAATTTGCAAAGAATTGTTGAGCGGGCAAGCGTGAGCAGCTTCGGCCGAGGTAACGATTCTCTCTCTCTCTCTCTCTCTCGCTGCTTCGGATCCTCCGAATTGTGACGTCAGGTGTTTTTCCTTTGGCCAAACGCTACCTTTCGGCTTCGCACGTGGGTGAGGTGAGGCCTGGATGTCTATGTCTGTTTGTCCGTCTTGTCAGTCTCCCCGTTACGTGGGTGAGCCGTGGGTGGCTGTCTGGCTGTCTGGCTATTCAATGGCTATTTAGGGACGATGTTTTGCAGGAGAGCGTTTATGACTATTAGCTTTAATGCATGCAATATCGACGGTAACTTTTGACTTTCAATTGTTTATGAATAAAAGATGTTTTGGCTCAAGTCTACTCCGATCTCTCTCTCTCTCTCTCTCTCTCTCTCATCTATATCTCTCTCTCTCTATATATATATATATATATATATAATATATATAATATATATTGTAATATATATATATATATATATATATATATATATATATATATAACTACTCTCCTTCGAAATTTCTCATCGCTCTCTCTCTCTCTCTACTATAAATATATATCCCTATATTTATTATATGTATATATATATATATATATATATATATATATATATAAATATATATATATATATATATATATATATATATATATATATATATATATATATATATATATATATATATATTATATATATATATTTATATATATTATATATATATATATATATATATATATATATATATATATATATATATATATATATATATGTATATATGCTGACATCAGGTTTGCATATGTACGGCCTGAAAAGAACCATTTTTGCCGAGTGATCCTTCAGAGGAAAAGATCATCACATTACGCATCGTCAGGGAAAGAAAGGGAGTCTGGACCAGCGGGCTGTGGTTTTAAGGGTGGGAGGGTGCCGTGGTGGGGGGAGGGTTCACCCTCCCGCCACCCTCCTCCACCTTTCACCCCCTCCCACCTCTCCCTCATTTCCTCCATTTCCCTCCCCAGACAATCCTCTTCCCCCTTCAGGGGCTGTTGAGCAGACAAGTGTATCGATTAAGTTTGGGTTCGTCTTGCAAAGGGGCGAATCCCCCCCTCCCCCCTTCCCCTTTTTTTTTGTCAGAGGGTGGGCTAAATTAGAGCTATACCTTTACGGCTGCTCCGGCAGGCGTCGTGTGCTTTTGGAAGGGAAAGTCGGGTATATTTTTTTTCTGGAGAATGGGGCGTACACGAAAATAATTTCTATTTTTGATGGTCGGCCGTGGAGACAGCCAGCCATGAAGACAGTAGAAAACTGGGTAACGCACTGTTACCGGAAGCCTGATAGGAGGAGTGTGGGTATTAAACGAGCCTTTCGTAGGAGGGGTGAGGGACTGGAAAAAAAAAAAACAGAAATCTCGAGAGAATTGCATGGCAACAGTTATTTTGTGAAGACAGCGTTGCTATTCTGTGCGATGTGAGATCATCGATCAAATGTTTTCCTTCACTGAAGCTGGAGTTCCTGGGCGTTTGCTGACCACACTCCAGTTTTATTTAGTTTTTAGTTTTCTGTAAAAGAAAACTATTGAGGTGGCTTTGTTTTCTTCGTCCGCAATTTTTTCTGTCCGCACTTTTTCTGTCCGCCCTCAGATCTTAAAAAAAAAAAAAAAAAAAAACTACTGAGGCTATAGAGCTGCAAATTGGTATGTTGATCATCCACCCTCCAATCATCAAACGTACCGAATTGCATCCATCTAGCCTCTGTAGTTTTTATTCCATTTAAGGTTAAAGTTAGTCATAATCGTAATTCTTGCAACGGTATAAAACAGGCCTCCACCGGGCCGTGGCTAAAGTTTCATGGGCCGTGGTTTACACAGCATTATACCGAGACCACCAAAGATAGATCTATTTACGGTGGCCTCGATTATACGCTGTATAGAAAACTCGATAGGGCCGAAGCATTTTTTTTTACTTCTTGTTATCGTAAATAAGTGTTTTGTATTCATATGTTAAATCAGTGCTCGATGAGCGACAGATGTTTCAGACTATCTTTCTCTCTTCATTTGAATGTAAACAGACAGACACACTTAGGGACTTGAATTTATTTTGTACATCTGCTCATGTGACACTCTCAGCTCACAAACATCGGAAGAGTCTTCGATTTTCGAACCATCAAGTAGGAACGAATGCACCCACCCGTTCCGTGAAATCCAGTGTGCCTTTGTTAGTGCCTTTAGTGCACCTCATGCGGTGCACTTTAGGCAGTATTAAGGTTTTTTGCAGCGTCCGTTCGACCCCTAGCTGCAACCCTTTTCGTTCCATATTCTGTACGTCTGTTCATATTCTCTTTCCTCCATCTTACTTTCCACCCTCTCCTGACAATTGTTTCATAGTGCAAATGCGAAGTTGTTCCTCCTGTTACGCCTTTCAAATCTATCGACTGTCAATTTCTCTTTCAGGGCTGAATGACCTAACTGGTCCAAGTGCTTGGCTGTAGGCCAAAATTCTATATTCCATTCCATTCTAATCATTGAACCCGGCATGTTGTTTTTAGTAGACTGTCGAGGGCTAAGGGAGAGAGCACTAGATGTGGGTATTCATTACTCCGTCATAACAGAATAGGCCCGGCAAGGTAAACCTGGCCCTTTTGCTTTCACATCACAGTTATAAATTTAGATTCACTCAAGTCTGGGTAACGAGTAACGTATCCACTTCAAATGAGGTGAGGGAACTAACTGAAAGGTGCATTAAAGATTCCAACAACTACTTTGTCTTAGTCAGTGGTTCTCGACCAGTGGGGAGCTGTGACCAAGGATTTTTAGTATTATTTGCATATTATTTCGAATGCACCTTTTGAGGCAGACGTTTTTGGGAAGGGGGTGGGGGTGGGATGATATTTTGACTTAATGGTGAAAGGGTGCATGGGCCAAAAAATGTTGATAACCCTCGTCTAAATGTTTGGATGTGAGCTCCGCTGCCTAGTCTTCTCTTTGCACTCACTAAACACACATAATTATATATACATAATATATATATATATATATAATATATATATATATATATATATATATATATATATATATATATATATATATATATATATATATATATACCATATGAGTGAGTATGTGCGTTCATGCGTGCACAGCCCCCTGATCGTAAACATTAGTCATTTCCTTCTTACACAGCGCAAATAATAAGAAACATGGTAGTATTCTCCAGACATAATGAGTCAGTTATAAGCCAAGATGTCTTAGCGTTTGAAACCAAATCCTGGTTTGTGAGTAGTATTGTTACAAGTCACTTGGAGGAAAAAAACATAAGCAACAGTGGGACATAACTTACGGAAGAGCCACATTATGAATGAAAATTCTGACCGGACATCCGTCGACGCTATACGTTCTTTTGGTTACGATTCTTGTAAGTGCTGAGTGGTGGTTATCCCACGATGATAATATTCAACTGCCCTTCAATCCACTCCATAAGCACTTCTATATATGCTCTTCTTGGAATCACAAACTTCTTATTCAATGCAATGCTCTGGTTTCGTGTTGCTTTGACGACGTTTGTTTACATTCTTCTTGGGGGTGACTGGGTGTTGTTACTATGTGTCTTATTTCATTTTAGATTTCTTTTTGTTCAAATAATTCGTGGGGGATAGTCAGTTTTTTCAGCATTGATAAATTTTAAGTGAATTTTATTTGAATGTACAATAATTTAGTCTCATTGCATTGATGTTATTTTTTTTTATAATGCACGCATCTGTTTAGAGACTAGGAGTGTGTTTTTCTGTGAAAGATCGTTATGATCCATCAAAATATCACTCTCAGTTGATTTTCACGATACGTGAAGCGTGAGTGTAAGCTAGTAGTGCGTAGATGATGATTCCGTATTACGAAAAAAAAAAAAAAAATCGCTCGTCGGCGCATCAAAAGAAGTTAGCTTCTTCCGGGACGAGGCTGGCGGAGGAGCGTCCGTCAAAAGCTCAATCGATATCCACACCCCCCTCCCCCTTCCCCTTCCCCCTTCCCCCCTTCCCCTTCCCCCACCCGTCACTCGAGATTTTTCTGGTTCCGAGGGATTGAGTCATTCGGCTCGGAATTCTTGATGGTGTCCTTTCGAAATTTCAACTTTTTCTTGCTGAGGCGCAGCTCCTTTCGCTGGATTGAACTGGACACGGATGAAATGGCCTCGGGTGATTTACTACATATTTAATTTGTTTTCAGTTACTTCCTCGCATCATGGACTCGCGTGCATAGGGGATGCCACACATGGGGGACGTTGTTAAGCCTGGTTTGTGCATAATCATAATCGATACATACATGCATACATATTTACCATAGGGGGCGTAACTAGGAGTCTATTAATTGGGGTAGGGCACCTGGGGTGCACAGCTGAATACGGGGGCCCTCTGGGCATGCATAAATTACAGTACTCATTCTTTTTAAAGTCATATGGAAATATATAAAGGTTGTTTTAAAATATTTAAGCCATTCAATTTGTGAATCACTTTTTTATATGAAAGAAAGAGAATTGATTTATTTCTCACAGTTAATATAGTAAAACTCAACTATTCTCCGTATAAAAAAAGTCAAACTACTTGATGTATAAAACTTTAACATTAATAACCAGTTTCAAATGGGGGGCACGTGCCCCCCCACCCCCCGTGCCTCCACCCCCGTGCCTCCCCGCAGTTACGCCTATGAATCACGTACAAGGGCTTGTGTGCGAACCGTATGTGACGTGGCAATGAAATACGACTACATGGATGCGTAATGGCCGATGCTTAAATGAGAGTACATTGATATAAGTACCGCAAAATGGCCACGTCATACGCACATTCTTTTGAACTCTAGAATTACTTTATCCTCCCTCAGCTGCCCATCCCAACGGCCTTCGATCAGGAACTTGAATGAAGGAAAGTTCGTGCGAGGTCGAGCAGTCTCTTGAATCGTCACTGGCCTCACTGCCCGTTACCGGAGGCGTTTCACTTCTCCTCTCACTGCTGAACTACGGAACTGCCTCTGTGGCAGTACTGTTGATGCTAAGGTTGGATCGTCAAAAACTAGAGAGGCCTTATGCCACTTACTACAGATCCATGTGTCGTCGACTCTGGTTTTCTGCTCAATATCGCTGTTTTTGTGTGATTGTTTTCATCGAATGAATAACAAATTACTTGTTATTCTAGAAGAATTGCATGGAAGCGCTGTCACATTCTAAATACTGATAATAATTGTGTAAATTAAAATGGGGTACACAATCCTAAATAGTTATCGCTCGACTTCCCCATATCATTCCATCTCCTTACTAGATTAAATCACTCACGTCTTTCTATCACTATTATATACTAAACGGGTATATATTTTTCAAACACATTCTTCTTGACAGTTCGATAGACACCTTCTGCTTTCAAACATCCTGTCAGCTGGCGAACTTGCGAAATATCTTTTCTCCAGGATTCAGTGAGCGCTTTTCTGACAGTCCTAAACAAAAGTCCAAAAACTATTTCCCCATTGGAGAGTTTTTACTATAAGTGTGACACTCATTTATACAGGTGCATCCGAAAATCTTATTTTTACTATAAGCTTGCCGTTGACAATTATTAGTAGTATTCACAGGTTCATGAAATTATTTTGGAAATCTACAGAAATTCGCACTAAAATTACTTGAAACCGATAGTTTTCTCCCAGCGGAGGCAGTTTTGAAGTATATATTGTCTCGGTAACAGAGTGAAAAGGAATGATGAATTGCTAGGATGCCACACATATCTGTAACCAAATGGACGGGCTGGCAGCTTCATATTATGAGAGAAGATGACGCCTGCATGTTACGTCTCCATAGCATGATGCAAGTCGGTAGATCTATATTACTATTCCGCGGCGGCCTAGACTATGGCAGTTGCGGTTTTTCTATGCAGTTTTACCTCCTGAACAAGAATTTTAAGTAATATTTATTCGGACGACTGTAATTAACCCCCAGGGACTCGTACTAAACACGGCGAAATACATTTGACGCCCCAATTCCTGGTGGCTTTCGTATTCGCGGGGACGAACGATGCGGAATACTTATATAGAAATACCTGCAAGTCTGTTATTATGATTTTTTTTTATGAAACTTGCGCAATCACTTACATACTCTAGGTTGGTGTTCATTGCTGAAAAACCAGTGTCAAAGTCAGTTGGTATACTTGAGACATTTCGTAAAATCCTTTTGAGGTTTTGATTATTTGAGAGGTGAATTATGCACCTGGTACTATTTACTTGCTCGTGATGAGTCGTATCCATTTTGATGAAAGGCTTTCGACTGGCAACTATATTCCTAAATACCTATTGATAACTTGGAGTCTTTTCAGTTTTCCTTCGGGGTTAAAATCCATCTTTTACTCGCCCATGATTTTGCCATTTCTTCGCGCCAAAGCTACTTTCACATACATTTACCTCCACTCGAAAGGATTATATTGTGTACGTTGTATAATTCAATGCTAACGAAGAGGGCTAAACATAAACAACGAAGAGTGACAAAAATGCTCCTCTCTCGCGTTTGTAAGTTACATAACCTCTTCCCATCTTTTTCTTGTTTTACTTGGCTTGTCCTAAGTACGGGAGTTAGTAGTCCCATTAGATTGGCTATTATACGCAAAGAAATTTCGTAAGTACTTATACTTTCTAGACATTTTCGAGTACTTGGACAAATTTGAACTTCGAAGTAATTTCTCTCGAATTGAGGCTTGTCTGGTCACCTTCCACTCGACATGTTCAGTATTATGCAACTGCCACCCTAAGATTTGTCTACTCCCTTCACATTCTTTTTACTGTTGGCGCACATTCTGGCGGGTAGAATTTCCCTCTAGGGAGGCTGCTGGCTCGTGCTATTTTTGCAGAAGTTAACTCTGCGATATAGAAATATCGGCCAAGTGCCAGCCAAGCGAGAGAGAGAGAGAGAGAGAGAGAGAGAGAGAGAGAGAGAGAGAGAGAGAGAGAGAGAGAGAGAGAGAATTTTCACCAGAAAAATAAGGAACTCTTATGAAAGAAGCCATTGGATCTGACACACATGAATTTCCGTTGGATTCCATTGCATTATTCTTGATTTTAAAGAGGAGAAGAGTAACATTCTTGGCACGTGCATGATGGAGTTTTCTCAGACATGCTGTGAAGAAGTGTGGTAAACTAAGGAGTCTGTTTACTTCAACTACGTGAACAAAGGAAAGCGTACACTGAGCTGGCTTCACATCAACTCTGCAGTTTTGGCCCCATATCGATGCGCACAAATTAACAACACTTTGATTAGTTACTACTTTCTTGCAGGCGTTTAATATTTTGTAGCTCCATTTTAGAAATCAAAATCTCTAAAGAAAGCTCTCGATATCAATGTCCTTTTAAGTATATTTTTCTCAAGGAGTAACCCTATTTTCGACTTGACTTACATTAGCTTTTTCCGTCTCGTAGAAGACCTGCGTTCCCTTCACTTTACTTTGTTTAAATCCTGCTTTTAAAATTCCACAGTAAGATCAGCCAGAAAAAATAATTCCTATTCCTGCTCTCGCTCTTTTACTGAAGTAAACAGACTGAATACCAGACCTGTAGAATTACTAGGCGGATGTGTGTCAACTTCTGAGACGCCTCTCTGCCTAAAATGCCAAGTGGGTCATTGTCGCCTTCTCTCGTGAGGTATGTTGACTCTGCTGTCTCCTTCTTCCCTTCATCTAAAAGGCGCCGGAAAACAATAAAATGTGCTGCTGTTTCGGACAAGAGTTGAAACACTTTTGCTCCATTTATGTCCTCCGAGATTCACCGTTCAGCATTTCAGTTTTCTATTGTTTGCTCAGACATCATTGTCAATGCTAAAAGTTGTTTTATTGTCATTGAAAGGAAAATTTTCCTTGAAGTTATGACTTAAATAAAGAGTGAAGGTGGGTGCGGTTTTTTACGTCCATTTTGTCGCTCTCTGTCAACCTTGTTTCTCCGCAGCCATGGCGTCGACTTTCTTGGATGCTGATTCACCTCATGCGGTGGACTGTAGGCATTACTTAAGGTTCTGTGCAGCTTCCCTTGGGCCCCTAGCTGCAACCCTTTTTGTTCGTTTTACTGTAACTCCTTTCATATTCTGTTTCTTTCATCTTGCTTTCCACCCTCTCCTAATACTTGATTCATAGGGCAACTGCGAAGTTTTCCTCCTGTTACACCTTTCGAACTTTTTAATGTCAGTTTCCGTTTCAGCGCTGAATGACCTCATGGGAAAATGGCCTTTGGCCTTATTTCTATATTCAATTTACCTAACCCATCTACTTCTGCCAAGGTTAGATCGCTAAATCGCTACCCGATTATTTCTTGGACAAATAGCCAGAAATTTTGGAGGATTACCTGTAGCTATCATTGTCTTTCCTCTGCAGGTATTCTCTCTCTCTCTCTTCTCTCTCTCTCTCTCTCTCTCTCTCTCTCTCCAGTACCCAGTTTTAATAGTGATCGAATCTGCATAGCGAAGGATCTCAAGGAAATAGTATAGTCATTCAACCTGCTGGAATGGATCCATTCTGAAAGTAATCTCTCTCTCTCTCTCTCTCTCTCTCTCTCTCTCTCTCTCTCTCTCTCTCTCTTCCCCCTTGCGAGGACGCCACAGAAACCACACGGAGTTGAGCATTGTCAAACGAGATACTATCGCATTGCAGTTACAAGGAAACGTCCATATAATCGTGAATGTTCGAACGAACGGCCGTGAGCAAGTCCGTGATTGTCCTTAACCTTTTCTCGAGAGATTTGTTTCTGGCAAAAGTGAGGTTTGCGATCAAGAAATTCTCCCTTATATGATGAGTCAAATGTTTCGTTGGATGTTCAACTTCTCTGTTCTAGAGGTCCTTTATTCCTTACTCTGATGAACAGCATCCCTGAGGAAGTCGTGCAATTGGAAGTTCTACCCTAATAATAATAATTTTAATTATTTCTTATCCATTTTAATAACTGGGGTCCCTTCTTTCTGGATTTGCCTTTACCTCGTCTTACTTCATCCCAGTGAACACCGTATTATTTAGAAACTTGAATTTGAAGTCAACGGCCAATTTGGTGGGCTTGTTCCATATGAATAGGGGTAATCTTCTAAATAATAATAATAATAATAATAATAATAATAATAAAATAATAAAATAATAATAATAATAATAATAATAATAATAGGGAATACGGGAAAACTCTCTATCATGAGAGTATATATAATGTTCTAAAGGGTCCACAATAATACAAAGTGTTAAGAGTCCGTGTATAATTTTTAAGACTACATGAAGCTTTCCGAACCCTTCCCTGGGTTCATCTTCAGATTTGGACTGAAGATGAACCCAGGGTAGGGTTCGAAAGCATTTTGTCAAGTCTTAAAAATTATACACGGACTTTTAACACTTTGTATTATTGTGGACCCTTTAGAACAACAACAACAATAATAATAATAATAATAATAATAATAATAATAATAATAATAATAATAATAATAATAATAATAATTATAATTATACACGGACTCTTAAAACTTTGTATTATTGTGGACCCTTTAGAACAACAGCAGCAACAGTAATGATACTGATAATAATAATAATAATAATAATAATAATAATAATAATAATAACAATAATAATAATAATAATAATAATTAGATTCCAATCTGCGCCACTTGGCTATATTCGTCAACCCACGGGTGTATATAAAGCTGCGCACACATGGCGCTGAACTGATTGCGTGCAGGTAATTCAGCTGATATCTGCATAATTTCCATTTTCCTTCCCCCGTCCAATGCTGGACGGTGTTATTGATGCTTATCACGGATAACTTCCTGCTCTTTATTTGTTTACCATCCATTTACTTGTTTTTCTGGCATGAACTTTATCTTGTTTAATTTGACGTCATTGTTCTTCCTTTTAATTCAGACTTTTTTTTTTATCTGTAAAAAAGTGTTTTCTGGAAATTTGCTGGGAATGCTATAGGGCCCTGGGGTTGTTCCTTTAAGATTGTGTACATCATAATGAGAGTTGTAATAGTGATACAGTATATTTATGTGGATAACAGATAATAATAATAATAATAATAATAATAATAATAATAATAATAATAATAATAATAATAATAATAATAATAATAATAATAATAATAATAATAATAATAATAATAATAATAAGCTGGAGCGAGACTTTCTTTCAAACTACAAAATTCTCTCAGTTCTTCTGATGACTTGTTTTTCTGGCCAGAAAAACAAGCCAACAGAAGAATTGAGAGAATTTTGTATAAAATTAGTTATGTAAATTCTGCATTATTTTTAATAATAATAATAATAATATAATAATAATAATAATAATAATAATAATAATAATAATAATAATAATAATAATAATAAACGAATGATGAGCAATCCAGTTGAAAAACATGCAAGCTGTAAGGCAGATGTATATAGTCAATCATAGGAAGAATTAATCGAATACAAGAAAAGGCTTCAGGAAGGATGTTATGACGCCGCCTTCGTTGAAAAGGCAGCTCACTAAAGGACTCCACTTTGGAGCAGGAACGGTTATCTGAGCTTAGGAAGGAGGGTAAGGTATATTTTTTTTTTTGTTTTTTTTTATTTTTTTTTATTTTTTTTTACAGAGGGTTCATGTGGTTGGCATCCGCCACAAACTCTTTACAAATAATTTTCTCTGCTAATTTGTCCAATGTTGATTGCGTCTTGGTTAACGATATCAACATTGGGCATGTCATCAGAAGACATTACTTTTCAATCTGTGACGTCTGCCAACCAAAAGACGACCTCTTACATGACCATTTCTGCCTCACCCCCCCCCCCCCCAACCAGATAATCCTTTTGAGGACATTTATTTATATTCCTTCCATTCTCGCTGGACAAGGGAGCACGAGTTCATTTTTGTCAGCACTACCTCATGGGTTTTTTGCCGTGTTTATTAATAATGATAATAATAATATCGTACCCATAGTAATAAAAAGATAATAATAATAATAATAATAATAATAATAGGAACACTAGGCACGAGCCCAAGATCCCTGGAAAGGACTTGTGTAGAACAGAGTGCTCATAGAAACAGCGCATATAGTGAGAAAAGTGATTGACTCCTAAAGAGGCAGGATGCTACCCGGAACCCCACGTTATAAAAACCACTCAGTCGAATAGGATGACTGAGATAAAAAAACATAAGCAATTTATTTTATGAAATGTGAATGCTATAGAAGTACAGGCCAATCTACGAAAGTGAATATGCGTAGATATACCCCACCACACACAAAGTGGATATCATATAGTGTTATAAAACAGTTTACTTTCTTTTGCATTCTGAAGAGGAGCCTTCACTAAACACGCGTCACAAAGCTGTTGATCTAAGGTTATCTCGCCCTCAAAATCCCCAGACGCCTGCTGTGAATTTTAATCTTTGTCAACAGCCGGGCTGATGTGAGTTCTCCCTCGAAAATCCTTCAGAATACTCGCGAGATGACATCTGCCTCTGAGGCCGACTGTGTGGTCTGTTGGAATTGGGGCTTCCAGTACGAAGATCTCCTTGTGTTGGCTTCGAGTGCTTTCTCTAAAATGGATAATGAAAGTGATGTTTTTTTCCCAGATGACTTTCTGGGCCTCATTTTGACACATTGCAGCTCACTCTAGCCGCCCTATTGATTAATGAAGTCTTGCCATTCAAGAACATCAGTGTCCCGTGTGAGGATAGTGCCGTCAGTGCACCTCATGCGTTGAATTGTAGGCATCGTTTAAAGTTCTTTGCAGCGTGCCTTCAGTCCCTAGCTGCAACCCCTCTCATTCCTTTAACTGTACATCCTCTTATATTCTTTCTCTCATCTTGCTTTCCATATTCTCTTAGCAATTGATTCATAGTGCGAATGCGAGGTTTTCCTGCTGTTACGCCTTCCAAACCTTTTGCTGTCTATTTCCGTTACGGCGCCTAAATGCTATATTCAGTTAAAGAACATCAGTGAAACAAGAGTTTAGGGAACGGGTGGAGGGAGAGGATCGCAGCCACGTGTCTCGTTGAGCAACACTTTGTCACTTCATTCTTTAAAAAAAAAAAAAAAAAAAAAAAAAAAAAAAAAAAAAAAAAAAAAAAAAAACAACACGTGTCGCCAGCCTACTTACTAGTCAACGGCAATGCTTGGTATGTGTAGCTAAGCGAGAGTCAGTGCTTGGCGCCGTGCCTGCAGTTCTTCTCATACTGCTATTAAAAGACATTACTAAACGTCCGTGTCTGTATGATGTGTGTGCAGTCTGTTGTACCCTCTTCAGATCCCTCTCCCAGCTGGGTGGCATCCCTATAGATGTCTTTAAGGGGCACAGAGAGGTTCTTTACCCACCCGCCGCTTTCAAACTGCCTTCGATATCTAGGTTCGCAGACGATTTTTTTTCTTTTACAAAATTTGGAATTCTGTCCCTGCCTACTTATTCTCGACTGTCCTATCCATATATCAGTACTGAGACAGGTTTTCGCCTCCTTCGGAATTTCTTTCAACCCTTCGGCTTTGAGCTAAACAAAGCAATTGATGCATCATATCATTTGCCTCTACATAACAAAAATGTTCATAATGATTCACATATCTTGTCTTATCATTCCCCTGCAGCCATCAAACAAATATCCTCGTCTTAAAATTGGGATATATCTGAGGAAACGTCTCCGGTCATTTTCTGGTTGACATTCAGCGGCATCAAAGCGTGATGGCAGCTTCTTCGTAAACCTGCCAGTTGGCTGGGGCTGCTGATAAGGCCATCCGCCAATATTGGAGATTCGGGATATTTATCGGAATTGGCGGGAAAATTTCCTACCGGGAATATCTGCAGCATTTGTTCAGTAGTGTGTGGGGATCATTCCTTCTATTTTTATAGGCGATTTATTTCCTCGTTGGACGAGTGGTTTGCGTGCTCGCCTGCCGATTCGGTATTTCCGATTTCGATTCCCCGCTCTGCCAACATGGAATCAGAGGAATTTGTTTCTGGCGATTATAAATTAATTTCTCGATATAATGTGGTTCGGATCCCACAATAAGTTGTAGGTCCCGTTGTTAGGTAAACAATTAAAAAATATCTAATCCTTCGGGCCAGGCCTAGGAGAGCTGTTAATCAGCTTAGTGGTCTGGTAAAAACTAAGACATACTTAACACAATCATAAATGACTTATTAGGAATCATGAAGTGTCACTCCAGTAATGGTCACCGACGACAAAAGTATTGTCATGAGAAAATGTATTTTTATGAAGAAATGTTTTCCTTTGAAATTCCTTCATATATCGTTTATACAATAATTAATTTGTGATCCATTTCCACTCTGGCCAAGCCTGTCTATTTCCCTCAAAAGAGTCATCATGCCGATCTTCAGTATGCAGTATGTATGCTTTTGGTATGAACGTTTTCCTGTCCTTTCTCGTGTCTACCCAAAGGTTTCTTCCTTCCCCGGTGCTTCCCATTATCTTGTGATTTATTATCAGAAATATCCTCCTCAAGGAATTAGAGCTCAACTAGTGCTTCCATTTCCAGTTCAGCTTCTCCTTTTTGGCTAAACTTTCATTTTCTCTAATTACCAAGAGCAGTTCGGAACGATCACCATGATACTTCAAACGCTGCTATAATCACTTTTTGAATAAACAGAGAAAATGTCTTTAAACTGGCGTTGGAAAATGCATTATATTATTATTCTATATAAAATGACAACGGAAAAAGGAAACTAATTACTAAAGACGTGTCCGATCACTACAAGGAAGCATTTAGTTTTTGTAAACTCTCTGGGATTTTGTTAGCGTTTGTGTGTGTGTGTGTGGTGTGTCTCGTGCGCGCGTGTGCGGGCGCGTAACAGTCTGGAAAGTTGAGAATCACCTGACCGTGCGTCCTTTTTGCGGTAAGCCTTGGAAACTTGAACTAATGTGTCAAATGTTTGTTGTCGACAGTCGGTTAAGTTCTTAATTAACCTGGGTCTCTCCTGTCATCACAATCATCTCCGATCCTATATATATATTACTATATATATATATATATATATATATATATATTATATATATTATATATATCTTTCGCCTGGACGCTTAAGGCTTTTTCAAGCTAGTTGAATACTATAGAATGAAAGATTACGAAAAGACTGTTTTACAAACAACAGCTAAGAAGATGAAAGGATTCTAAAACCATTTTAGTGCAGACCCACGCTCACTGTTTTGCTCTATGACTATGTCAAAGCGAGAAACCTGGTCTACTTGAAACACAGTGCAATTAAGACATCTGTCTACCTCGTCATTTGATCTTCTCGGTTGTCTGTGGTCAGTTTTCAACTTAGAGAGAATGCCTGGAGTGATATTTTTGGCCTCTGCAAATTCTGCTCTCGTCGATGCGTAGTCTCCGCGTCTCTCATTACCATAATGCACAAGTAACTGATTTCTTCATTCGGTCCTTTTAAATGGCGCCAGTGGTTCAGGGACGAGAGATGCTGGGCTGGGGGTGTGGTGGGGGGGGGGGGTGGGGGGTTGGGGGTGCGGGAGGGGCTGGGGTGTGGATTACGTATATGAGCTTGAGAGGATAACAGTTTGCGTGCAAGACCACATGAGGAGTATATCCATGTGGTTTCACCTCCTCCGCCACAGCCCTTGACCCTAGGGATTACATAGAATCCCTCACTCTAACCCCGGATCCACGCTCCCCCACCCCCCCAAATACACTCCCATTTCGCCCCCAACGATAACCCCTCTCCTTCCATCCGTATGCCCACCCTCCCCTCCACTTACCATCCGCACCATACAGCCATCCGTCGTGTTCCGTTCCCTGGAAATTCAATGAACTCCCCAAGTCGTCATTAGAGTCGTCGTGATTCTCTTTCTAATCCTGATCCGAAAAGCTCTTCCATCTGTTGCTCCGCCGCGGAAGTGCCATGGCCAGCAATCTGCCAATCGATTTTTAATTCTGGCCCTTTTGTCATATTTATGGACACAATAAAGAAGTAGAATGCAAGGCTGCTTTGAGACCATAGGGTAAGAGGGTTAACGCTTCCATTACACAGAGCAAAAAGTTGAAACATTGTTTTATTATGTGACCCGGAACCAGGTTAATCACCCAATATCAACCTAACTTTCGCAAGTGACAGGTGTGTGTGAGTGTTTGTTTGTTGTCCTTGTAGTTCGTCCATTTTTAATATTCTGGGAAAAACAAAGTGAATTAATATCACTTAATTAATGGGTACTGTGAAAATATTTAAAATTTTAATTAACTGTCTATTTTGCATATGGATTTGCGAGCTGTTTAAGGGCTTTTCATACATGCCATCGACTCTATGAAAACTGACGTAAAATATATAATCCCTTAACTTGAGAAACTATGGAATATATGTATGTATAAGTACAGAATATAGGATGGCATATCTGTTAATAGTTCAGATATTACTGAAGGAAATGCACATTACTCATCCTACAGCCATGTAACCTAACTGTTCTCTACTTTAAAAATGGATCTCAAGGAAAGTTAGGACAAGAGCAAAGTAAAAAACAAATGGTAACAAGTTGTAGGGATTGCTTCCTTTTTTATGCCTGTCTTCAAAAGTATCATTTCCTCAATGACCGAAGTTGAAGTTGTAGTAAGTGCTGAGAAGAAATGTGTTCCTTAATTTTCATTCCCAAGTTGTTTCTTCGACATTTTGAATCACGTCCAAATACTGGTGATATATCATGCTTCTAAATTACTGCTGAGCACGTCTGTTTGTTTGTTTACTTACTTATAAATGTTATTTTTGTCCTTAAAAGCATTCGTGTTGTTATCATTTATGATTAAATGATTTAGGTGGACGGAAGGAAGTCTTTGGATAAACTGGCCGATGTTGGAACAAAATTGAAACTGTCATTTGCTTATTCAGTTTTGCTGCCACTATAGCAAACAAGTTTCAGCACAACGTATAATGCTGCATGAAACTCTGAGCCACGGCCCATGAAACTCTCAGCCGTGGCCCATGAAACTTTCAGCCACACCCTGGTGGTCGCCTGTGTTGTTGGAGCCTGTAGCTGTTCCAGACACACGATCATAGCTAAATTTAAAAATCTACTGCGGCTAGAGGGCTGCAATTTGGTATGTTTGATGGTTGGAGGGTGGATGATCAACATACCAATTTACAGCCCTCTAGCCTCAGCGGTTTTTACGGATAGAGGGGGGACTGACAATCAGAACCGTCTCAATAGTTTTTCCTTAGAGGAAACTAAAAAATGATCTGCTTGGTGCTGGGCACGGCAGCGTGATGCTTAAAGATACCAGGAAACGTACTCGTGTGACTGTACCCGAAGGGTACATGTTGGTTGTTCTAAATATCACAGTAACACGTAAATTGGAAAAGAAAGACGGAAAAAACTCGAGTAGAAGACAATGAGGAAGAGGAGAAGGGAGGGAGGGAGGGAGGGAGAGAGGGATGGAACAAAGAAATGGACACTACTTACTTTTGTGCAAATTTATCAAACAGCAGTAGGTTACAAATCTCTTTGCTTATTTTTATTTATGTATATATTTACTTACTTACTTTTGGGTTGTACACACTTCAGTCATTTAATAGCCATTCTTACTAATATATATGTATATAGGCAAATGGCGGCAAACTTAGAAATCCTTTTCTTTGTAAAAGTCTAATCATTTGAGCATTTTGCATATTTTGGACGGGCACGTTAAGCATGTTATCAATTACCTTTTGACGTTTGTGGTCCATGTGGTATTTTTTTCCCCTTTTGTGAACGCTGAAGATAAAACATTCCTTTTTTTAGGCTTATCTTAGCATGAATTTTGCACCATCACGGTTTTTTCAAGATAAGGGTTAAGATAGGAACGGGATATCTTGGGTACAATCTAGAGTTACAGGAACAAATGCATGCTCACATCTGCGCATGCGCATTGACTAATTTAGTAGGATTTATTTTATACTTGATTTATTTTCAGGTTTTTAAGGCTATTGATTCTCAAGCAGCACTCCCGTTCTCTCTCTCTCTCTCTCTCTCTCTCTCTCTCTTCTCTCTCACACAATGGTTATGTAAGTTTAAGTTTTACGTAGTTCACTACAACATGTTATGTGGCTTCTGTACAGCCATCTTGGACTTAATCGTCTTTACATAATATTAGCAATATTTATCATTGGTGTCTGTTCTCGTCATTATTATTTTTACTGATTATCTATCTCAGTTTATATTAACTACCTCCCATTTCAATTTCATGCCAAGCAGGAGAATTATAAGTATACACATAAACACAAACTAACTATATATACACATATATTTAATATACATATTCGTATACGCAAAAAACAAAAAAATTATATATATATATATATATATATATATATATATATAGATATATATATATATCTATATATATATATATATATATAATATATATATATAGATAGATATATATATATATATATATATATATATATAATATATATATATATATATAGTTTTAGTTTATGCATACAAACATAGTTCTGTTTGGCATCAAATTGCAATGGCAGATAAAATCAATATGATGACAATCAGTATAAAGATAATAATGACAAGCGAGAACACCAACGATATATATATATATATATATATATATATATATATATATATATATATATATATATATACATCATACATATATATATATATATATATATATATATATACATATACATATAATATATATATATATATATACATATATACATATATATATATATATATATATATATATATAAATATATTATATATATATATATATATATATATATGAGGCAAAAATAAAAAAAAATAGTTTTACTGAAATACTGAAGCCCTGTGTCAAAGAGCGGTTGTTAGAAAAAAAAAAAGAGCAGAATAATACGAAGAGAGAGAGAGAGAGAGAGAGAGAGAGAGAGAGAGAGAGAGTGAGTGTAAATAAGATGCTATCAGGATATCGGGATACGAGGAAACCAATTTTTTTTTAATGACCGTTTAATCATGGGAATGTTATTCTGAGAGAGAAAGAAATCGTCGCCCTGACCCTCTTCGGTGTGAACCAACTTCGCCCCAACATTCAAACACACCAGTTTTATATTTGCGCCTTAACAGCCAACGCTCAATTGCCTTCCTTTAATCTGTATAAACTGGTCCGCTGGTTAGTGTCGTGACATGCCACTCAGATGTCGCGGGTTCGCGTCTCCCCCAGGGTGCTGAAAAGACACTGGCTCTGTATTATGATCAGTTAGTAGTAGCTGCAGTGTGGGGTCTGCGGTTGGGAGGTTGAAACCAACATTCTTTGAAAGCTTGAATGTCAAGTGAGTGGCCCATGTGAGCTATTTGTCATTATAGATTTGTTCACTGTTATCGTACCTCCGAGTTCATATTATTATTATTATTAATATTATTTTGTAGATGAAACCTATTCATATGGAACAAGCCCGAAGGAGCCATTGACTTCAAATTCAAGCTTCCAAAAAATATGGTGTTCGTTAGGAAGAAGCAAGAGGAAGTAAAGGGAAATGCAGAAAGATTACATACCACTTATTCAGAAAGAAAGAAAAAAAAAAGTTTTATATATATGTATATATATATATATATATATATATATATAATATATATATATATACTATATATATATATATATATATATATATATATATATATATATATATATATGTAATAACTTGATCACGAAATATATGACACGATGCTATGTATAAATAAGGCATTACCTTTATTTGAATACTCTCGCATGTCCTTTATTTACAAATATACTACAATATAAGTAATTCTTTGAGATACGGTATTGATCCGTTATCCTCTCGATTTTAGGAATAAGTCTTCCTTAAATTAGACGTCATGTTTTCACACTGTTTTGCTTTATTGTTTTTATGGCTAACTGTCATGTTTTGCAATTTGTGGCAAAACTTGCGGTAAAATTTTTAATGCTCTTTGGTACCAACCGGCACTTCCAATTGATTATTATTATTATTATTATTATTATTATTATTATTATTATTATTATTATTTATTATTAGTTGATTTTTAGTTGTTATTGTTATTGTTATTGTTATTGTTATTGTTATTGACAATTAAAAGCCACAGTATATTTTTGTACTAGGTTAAAAATTACTAGGAGAGACTTTCGGATACTGCTCCGTATCCTTCTTCAGTCCTATATTTTTGACACGACTGTGGCTTTTAATTGTCAATATTATAGCCTCGTTACGGAGGTTCCTTAGTTCACTATTATTATTATTATTATTATTATTATTATTATTATTATTATTATTATTATTATTATTATTATTATTATTACAAAATTGCTGAAACTTTTTTTTTCTGCTTAAAATGTCCACACGTCAACCAAGAATTACATGATGAAGAAAGGCATTTAAATTTATGCATTTAATGTTGATCGATTAAAGTCAGACAAAGCCATAAATGAACAGAGATAGCATCTCGGAAGTAACTTTAACAAAGAAGTAAACAAGAGGCTATTTTTAAAGCCTCAGAAGCAATGGATTTGCCTCAAATAAAGATGGCCTTCTCGCAGCATCGAGCCGTTTAAGGTATTTCGTCAAGTCGACTAGCAGGCATTAAGCACATGCCGTACAACATTCTTCCAGCAACAACATTCATTTCTCCTTTCGCCTTTTCCTCGACCGGCGGCCTTCGGGTGCAGACAGACTTCCCAAGAATTTCTCCCAGCAGTTGCGTGTTTGTCCCAGTGTCAAATGTGTTGCTTTTTTTGGCCTAGAATTTGAAGTTGATCGTGATATCTCAAGGCCTTCCCGTATATTTTAGTATATATATATATATATATATAGTATATATATATATATATATATATATATATATATAATATATATATATATATATATGTGTGTGTGTGTGTGTGTGTGTGTGTGTGTGTGTATAGTGTGTTGCATTTGCTATATTAAAACTTATTACTTTGATTATACATATCCCTTCTTATCCTCAAAGTTAAAACTCTGAAAGGAAAGATCAAAATTGTTGCAATGTTCTATTATCTTCTCTTCTGTCAATAGTTATTTCAGTCATTATTCACAAGTATCATAAGGGCTACAGTAGATCCACGGTGGATCTACAGCAATCAGGTAAATGAAATAAAACATTAGCAAAGAAATTTCATGGCTGTACGCCCCAAATCTTCACCAGATTGGCTCCTCTTCCACTTCTGGTGGGAGTCATGATGGTTTGCATGGAAACTTTCTTCTGCTGGAGGATGCCACCCTGATTACTAGGATGTTGACAGGCGTGGCTGACAGGAATGAAGTCGAAGCGCTTTAAGAATGTATCAAAGTACCCTTCTCCTGTCAGGTGAGGCCGTAAAATCCTTCTTAATAAGGCAAAGGAGGTGATTCAAGCAAGAGAGGAATGCACATAGTTCAAGACTGTGGAGGCTTATCGTGCGTAGCAGCAGCAGCACCGATCAATCCGCTCGATTCTCTGGTGTGTGACAGAGTCTCAGTTTCTCTCTTATTCAGTTATTTCTCCACTTGCTGATCATTCTGGAATCTGCTCCTTTATACGTGTGGCTTCTCTGTCCTCACTGTGTCCCGTTGCCGCAAAATCTTGAATCTTCTGTTCGTAAGTTTTCATGATATTTGCGACGAGGTTGCAAGTTGCACGCTGGTTTTGTGGTGAGATTTTGAAAAGAACCAGTGAATATTTATTTAAGCTCGACGGAATGAGAAACTTTGTTTATCAAGCGCATTAGATCTCATAGTTTTTTCACCAGTCATCCATTTACCGTAACTATGTGGCGTTCCAGACAAAAACAAGGCTGAATGTGGATGATTGTGCTTTTGTGTATTTGCACAGGATTGTTATTGACTAACGTGTCTCTGTAGGCATATGTATTTTAATGTATGTATGAAGATCCATACAGACATAAATAGGTGATGAATAATAATTTTTGAAGGAATACTTGTTTGCAGTGATGACTTCTTTACTAATCACAAGACATTTAAGAATTTTTCTTAAAGTAACATATTATTATTATCATTATTCACCAAGTCCGTGGATTTCAAGAACTCCATGATTGAAAAGGCGCTTCCAGCGAACTCTCTCGAAGGCTACGGAAGCCCTCAAAGGCCTTCCCTCTATCAAACAATGAAGACGATTATTGCGTAGGCATACCCACATGTATATAATTAACCTTTGCCTTTTTTCCCCTTCAGGCGAAGATATCTGACCGTTCCTTTTCATCGTCCTGTCCTCTTTGTTAACCCCAAATCTTTCCTCATTGTTATTATTATTATTACATGAGGTTCAGCATTGTGTTTTAATTTGTTGTACATGATTACGCTTCCAGCGACTCTACAATTACCGCCGAGCGAGTGTGCTTTTTAAGACTCTGCTGCTGCCGCCCGATTGAGGGCTATATACGGGCTATGGGACCTCTCTCTCTCTCTCTCTCTCTCTCTCTCTCTCTCTCTCTCTCTCTCTCTCTCTTCTAGGTAAGCGAACGTCTTTCAGTGATATCCATTTTATTTCACTGTAGTTGAAATATTTAGGAGCGAGACGCATTTAGCTCGCTGTTGTCAGAAGTCTATTCTGACCAGGACTGATGATGTGTGGCTGAGTGAGGGCGAGCGTCTCAAAGGCGTCCTGAGAGATTTAGCATATGAAAGCGTCTCCCTCCCTCTCTTTATCTCTCTCTCTCTCCTCCCCTGGCATCATCTCCCTTTTGACCACG
>NC_061095.1:31813562-31818562 GCF_015104395.2 Macrobrachium nipponense | reverse complement strand
ACACACACACACACACACACACATATATATATATATAATATATATATATATATATATATATATAATATATATATATATATATATATATATTCTGAATGTATTACAGTGTACCATAAAGATGCATGCTACTGGATATGCGATCGTCGTCTGTAACTCGAATGCATATATACGGACATTAGCGTAACCCTCTCTTGGAGGCGTAGGCCTATATGGTGGCCAGAAAAAGATGGGTATCAACTTCAATAAATCCCGTTGACAACCCTTCTTCTCCTGACCACCACACCTGCCCCTAGTAGCTCTCTCTCTCTCTCTCTCTCTCTCTCTCTCTCTCTCTCTCTCTCTCTCGTATGTTTCACCAAACGTTTTTATTTTCTCCACCTCTCCACTATGTCAATAACTCGGACGGTATCGAAACTAATCCGAATAGAAGGTAACCATATGACTGAATAACACTTGTAATTCGCAATCAAATCATAATTAGTACCACTAGGTATCATGGTCAAGCTTTGCAGGAACCTTGCTTAGTAGGCCTACTCTGTTTACTCTCTAGATATCGTAATGTCAAGCTTAGGATTACTTTTTCCTCCTAAAATTTCCACTAGTCCGGTTACTTATTATTATTATTATTATTATTATTATTATTATTATTATTAGTGCATATCCGAATGATGTGTTTCGTAGGACTTGCCATTGCTACATAGTTATTAAAGTTGGTATGACAAACCCTCTTTAAATGTTGATCGAGTGGTGCCACACGAGTAGCTTTCCACCACATTTCAATATTTTGTCGCCAAACCTTGCACCAAGAAGCCACCTTTAAATGAAATTTTGGCGTGCCTGTTCACAGTAATGTGACAAGCACCGTAACCGACATGCAAGACTTCAATTCTGCGTTGAACAGAAAGAAAATATTGATATCGCGGATCACATTTTGCAGCGAGATAAAAAAAAAATAAAATACCAGAAAATAACACGATCGTGTGACTGTCATTAAAGGAGAGAGTCTACGGCGTTATTTTGGTGTCCTTCGATGAGCAAATTGTCAGATGGCTGTGTTATTGATCTCTCTACAAAGCATTATGCTCTGTCTTTAAAAATACGTCACTACGTCCGAGTATCAGTGACCAGATAGTATTTACCGGTCCGAAGATAGAACTGTCAAAAAGGATTTGTTATCCCACAAGCCATACGTTGTAATTAATAGTATGTACTATATATATATATATATATATAGTGTGTGTGTGTGTATGTGTGTGTGTGTAGTATGTATGTGATGCATAGACATAAATAGATGAGAAAGGAAACAGAGTAATTCAAAAAGCTTCCTGGTCTCTCTTTCTCCTTTCCTTGCATCAAACCGATGCAAAACTGTCCCGTAAACATCGTATTCGGAGGCACATCAAAGCATGTTAAATTACTGTTGTGAGCTTTGTGAACAATGATGTAATTGTCCTCATACATACATACATACATACATACAGAGAGAGAGAGAGAGAGAGATAGGAGAGGAGAGACGAGAGAGAGAAGGAGAGAGGAGAGGAGAGAGAGAGCAGAGAAGAGAAGAGAGCATTATTTTCAGTCGCAATCCTTAAAAAGCTTATCGCCGCAAAAGCTTATCGCCGCAAATGAATTAATAGTGATAATAGATAACGGATATTGTCTTTAACTGAACTGCGCATCTGATACCTGCATGCTTGTTCATGTCCTAATTTATTATTATTATATTATTTTATCTCTTTAACAGTTGGAATTTTTGTTGAACTTTTCAATCTTGTTTTATGGGAATGTTTACTCATTTGGAATGTTCTTGATTATGATAAAAAAGCGAAAGCTCGGTTAGTTCTTAAGGATTTAATTCAAATCTGAACTTTTGCGGTGACACGAGGTATGCATACAGGCTGTTCAGAAGAGTGATGAGATGTGAAGACAGAGATGAGGGTTCATTTTTTTTCCGAATGGCGAACAAGAGGACCCAAGTGTGAAACGACGTTGGGCACTGGGTAGTGTTTTATGGCTCACGTGCCCGTTAAAAGCTGACAGCGTTGTCCGGAGGTCCATAGAACGTCCCCGACTGGATTATGGAATATCTGATGGTGGTCCCTCTGAACCAATAACATAGTTGAGGCTGGAAGCCGAAGCCTTCACGGTAGTTTACACTGACATACCTGAGGTTCTTTACCGGTTATTACAGAGAGAGAGAGAGAGAGAGAGAGAGAGAGTCGTCACATACTTTGCTCTTTGAATAAGAGATTGACATACACAAAACACACAAACACACACACACACATATTATATATGTATATTTATATATATATATGTATATATCTAATATATATATATATATAATTATCTATATATATAATCTATATATATATATATATTTTTTATAATTTGAGAGAGAGAGAAGAGAGATGATGAGAGAGAGAGCGAGCAGAGAGAAGAGAGAGAGAGAGAATTCGCCACTTACTTTGTTCTTTTGAATAAGAGATTGTCATACCACAAAAAACACACACGCACACACACACACACACACACTACACACACATATATATATATCTATATATATAATATATATATATTATATATATATATATATTTATAATTGAGAGAGAGAGAGAAAGAGAGAGAGAGAGAGAGGACACACACACACACAACACACACACACACAGAGAGAGAGAGAGAGAGAGAGAGAGAGAGAGAATCGTCACTTACTTTGTTCTTTGAATAAAAGATTGTCATACACAAAAAACACATACTTATGTATTGAGAGAGAGAGAGAGAGAGAGAGAGAGAGAGAGAGAGAGAGCGTGCTTGTGTGTGTGTGTGTGTGTACGTGTCTTAGCATAATATCTTCTGTGAATGAACTTCTTTGTCAATTAGGGAGAGAGATATCGACTTTGCTGTGTATATTCATGTGGTTAGCTTCGGCGCCCGTGACAGATGTGAAACTACATTTCCCTGGATTGAACTTAGCAAAAGTCAAGAACTGCCATCCTTTGCTGATATAGTCTGATGTTAAATGATTGTTTCCGCTTTTTAGGGAAAGATGATTTTAGTGCATTTAATTATTACTGAAAGATATTGAGGGTGCTTATTTACACATGAGAAAGAATAGGCGGCTATTCAGTCTCCTGCTCGGGTCAGTTCCGAAAGGAAAAGGCGGTGGAGTCAAGGTCTGAAGACCTTTAGGCCTTGGGTACGCTTGCTGCTTAAAGTGAGGATAAAGGTGAGGAAAAAAAAAAAGCCATGATGAAGAGTAACCTTTCCTGTTTTTATGTCCTTAGGCGTGTAGATCATTTCTACCATTCTTGCAGTGTCTATTGTTAACTTTAAAGTGATTAACCTCTTTTTTTTTTTTTTTTTTTTTTTTAACGAGTCAGCGATAGCAACAATTCTCGATCGATATTTCCGGTGTCATAAGTTTCCAAAACGTGACAGCAAGAGTGGAAAGAAATCCAGGAAATGGTTAACTTACGTCTAATCGTGCGACAAATGAATCTGCGACAAATGAATCGACTTAATTGGAGTAAATTATCTGTGCTACAAACATCCCTCGAATTTGGTAAACATGTTTGGCTACGGTCTTCATGGACGTTCTTGAATGAGGACCATTGCGCTGCATACATACAACGTATATATATATATTATATATATATATATATATGGGGTATATATATATAATATATATATATATATGTGTGTGTGTGTGTGGTGTGTGTGTGTGTGTGTGTGTAAGCATGTATGTATATATATAATAATTTATAGCATCATTAATTTTCCACCTAACATTTTTTTGTGTAGTTTCAATTATTAAGGCTCCTGATGCCTTAATAAATAAGGTTTTACGTCCTACCTAACCAGGCCCATTTCCTCAGCATCCCCGAATATTTACGATAACGACGGCAAACGAGGATGACCTTTCACCTTTATGTTGTTTATCAGTCTTAGTTTCCTCTGATTTGGATTTGGCAAATTTGAACATGAAATCTTTTGCCATTGACTTTCTTTGTCCTCGAAAGGGTTCATTTTCTTGACTCCCTTCTGAAACCTGAGGACATTTCATTGGTTTGCCGTTGTGCTTATTGTATATAAATGACTGACCTTCATTTTATAACCATATAAATGATAACAACTCAAAGTCTTTGCGACCTCATCAAGATGCTAAAACCTATAATGAGATTGAATATGTAATTACCTTTTCGGTTTTAAGTATGTGAACTAAACAAGTAAATGAGTGTTTTTAAGTAAGAGAGAGAGAGAGAGAGAGAGAGAGAGAGAGAGAGAGAGAGAGAGAGAGAGAAGGGCAGGGAAAGGATGGAGGGAGGCAAGGTTGTAGAGGGGCATTATGAGGCCATTAAAAGTCATAAAGGCATAATAAAATGCACCACAAGGGAGAGAGTGAAGGAGAAGAGAGCCTGTTACTTATAATAAATTTTGCTGCCTATAAAGTTGTCTACCTCGGCAACTTAATCATCCAGTTTGTAGCCGGTAGCCTGAGCAGCCACAAGGCTAATCTTGCAACAAAGATCTCTCTCCCTGAGGTAATTGGTTTTAGGTGAGCCTTTTAGCCGCGTCTGTGAAGGCCGCTTTGCTCTTGCATATATGTATATGTTCCCTGCGTGGCATGCACTGTGTACATGCATGACGTATATAACTTCAGAACGAGATCAACTTGAAAATAATGGAATTCATGTAGTAGATCCCCATGCACTTGAGTGATTGTATATAATAGAGGCTGATGATATATCTCAAGAAATAAATAGAAGTTACGGGTGCTCTGGTTCTTAATTTAAATTGTGCCGTTAGCTTTTTTCCTTTAAGAAAAGTACAGCGTTCCTCATTTTAGTAGTAAATTTGACGAAGATTCTAAGAATAATAATATTACAAATAAGATTATAAATATTTCCATGTTTTTCCTTTGAACTCTGTCAAAAGACAGCTGCTTCAAGGAGTGTGGTCCACTTCGTTTCCTATGATGCAAGATGACAGCGTCGCTACGA
>NC_061095.1:31776062-31808562 GCF_015104395.2 Macrobrachium nipponense | reverse complement strand
GTAAGGTCTTGTTGTTCCGTTCAACCACTTACCATATCCAGTTTGGCGACTCTTCGCCAACAGCAGCAGCAGAAGCAGCCCCTTTGCTAAAAGGGATAGATACTACAGGCTGCGTTTTGTCCTTTTTGACGACGCCTCAAGTCCTGTCCTCTCCCGTGGAAAAAGGGTCGTGATGAATGTTTTGCTTTTTGGCGTGTTGGTGTTCAGTCCTGCTCTGATCAGAAAAATTTCTTATTTACTTTTTCACTATCCATCATGTTTCTATTTTTCTCTTGAAGGGATTGTATGATGTAATCCCATTCCATGACACACACACACACACACACACACATATATATATATATATATATATATATATATATATATATATATATATATATATATATATAATATATACTGATTATGTAATCCTTGCAACAACGAATGAGTTTTATGCTCTGTTGTTTTGGTTATTAAAAATAGTATCATAGAATGCAATTGTTATGTTTTGTCTTTTTTTTTTCATTTTGTCTTGTCTGCTTTCTTTACTGTGGAATCGTGCTTAGCAATTTAAAAGTCTTTTGGGCATGTTGCCGACTAATGATAATGATAATTATAAGGAACTCTCTTTCTCTGTCCCTCTCTCTCTCTCTTTCTTTGTTTATCTTTATTTAAGGATCTTTACGCTCAGCGAAGTAGGCCAGACAACCCCACTGGCGATTTCAAGGTCAGAGCATTATTTACAATCTCTCTCTCTCTCTCTCTCTCTCTCTCTCTCTCTCTCTCTCTGTTTTCAAGAGGTTTGGCAGCATCATTCACTTGGCCCTGAGGGTCATATCCTTCAGTCATAGCTGGGAATTCGGGTCTTAAGTGCCACTTTTCTTCGTTCTTCTCTATACGAGGATCTGCATAATACCGGACGTGATACACAGCTTCTTGTTTTTTTTTGTTTTTTCGATTGTTGTCTGTTGTTGTTGCTAACTTGTGGATGATGCGAGGAATCATTCTTTTGGCAGAATATTTTGGCGGTGCTGTTTTCACACCAGGGTGATATAATTTTGAGTTTTTTTCATTTAATCTTAGATCAATTAACTTATTTGGTCTCTAACAGCTAAGAACACCTAATGTTATAAGATCTTTCCTAGGTAGCGGTTTTCTAGGACTAATATTTTGGCGATGTTTCTTTCACACCAGGGTAATTAAAATTTTGAGTTTTACTAATTTAATTTTAGATAAATTAGCTTAAGAACACTCAATGTTATAGGATCTTTCCAAGATTGGACCAATATTTCATTATCTTTATGATATTGACAGCCTTTTGTTTTATGTTTTTACGGTCATCCCCTACGGGCTTGTACTAAACACGTCGCAAAGGTGAATGCATACCGGGTTTAAAACCCGTAGGGGTCGCTATTTAGGAAAGATCCATGTTATGTGACGACAAGACTGCATGATGCAATCGATGATCTCTGGGTTGCTATTTATGAAGTTGCTTCGCCCTAATCTCCTTCGAGAAATATATGGAAAGTGTTCTTGCGTAAACCTGAGCCCCATGCGAGATGACGTTACCTTCGATGCCGGTTTTCCTAACGGGACAAGTAGGAAAGTTTTTCCTGTATCTCAACATTTACCTTTCGTCGAATATGGACTCGGCCATTTACTGGTGACGCACTGAAAGCGGCTGTCCGAAGAGCTTGTTGGATTTTAATCCTAAAGAAATTAGAAAAAAAGAGAAATAAGTGAGCTTTAGGGTTTTGATTGTCAACTGTTACACATGTCAAATAACACGGTTAATTATGAAAGGGCCCTTATTATAAAGATTGATGTAAGAGCTGAGTGAATGGCAATTTTACTGTGTGTGTTTTAACAATGCAAGGTAAGAGTTTGTTATCAATTGATCTTGTTCTTCCTCTGGTTCTCCTTTTCTTCATATATATAATGTGTGTGTGCGTGTAAGCACATACATACATATATATATATATATATATATATATATATATATATATATATATATATATATATATATATATATATATATATATATATATATATATATATATATATATATATATATATATATATATATATATATATCGAGACCCGTTTTAGGGAATGGAAAACACTAGGTCCGTTTATTAGTTTTTACCTTGTACTTAGTCGATCACATTCATGGTCGAGAGGGGTACAGGATCTTAATATTGGTTGCTGATACCCGTAAGGTCAATTAACTTTCTTGCAGTCCTTCTAAAAAGGTACTAAGGGTTCTTTGTGATCCACTTTGCTCCAGCTACGTGGTTTTCTGTGCTTTCCTTTTCTGTCTTTCCTTGTGTTCTCTTCCGTCCTAGATATTCAGCTTCAACTTAACCTTACTTTCATTTTTACCTGATATTGTGGACAAATTCTTAGGGCAAGCCTTACGGGAGTTGGAAATGTGACTCGGTGGTCTTAAATTCACTTATATCATTGTTATAATTTTTTTAAATTATTTATTTATTTATTTGGTCTATCACAGTCCTCCAATTCGACTGGGTGGTATTTATAGTGTGGGGATCCTTAGGAGTCCATCACTTTTCTTACATTGTGCGCCGTTTCTAGGATCACACTCTTCTGCATGAGTCCTGGATCTACTTCAGCCTCTAGTTTTTCCAGATTCCTTTTCAGGGATCTTGGGATCGTTATTATTATTATTATTATTATTATTATTATTATTATTATTATTATTATGAAACCTATTCATATGGAACAAACCCACAGGAGCCACTGACTTGGAATTCAAGCTTCCGAAGACCATGGTGTTCATTTGGAAGAAGTTAGACGAAGTAAAGGAATATACAGAGAGAAGGGATCTCACATATTAAAAAAATAAATAAATAGATAAAATGTAATGAAAATGCAAAGATAATAATAATAATAATAATATAATAATAATAATAATAATAATAATAATAATAATAATAATAATAATAATAATAATAATAATAATAATAATAATACGCTGCAAGCCTGCGCATAGGTAAGAGTCTGCTGAATATCCTTTAAATTAATCTTTCGCTTCCGACATGAACTACAAATTCTTCCGATTGCTTATCTGGAAGTGTGTTTGTGTCCGACCGTTATTGATGAACTTGACCTAACCTGACCGAGAGCGAGCAATTAGGCTAATGAAAATGAACCGTAAAGTTAATTCTGCTGCCTCGGTTGGTTACTTGCTCGCTAATATGGAAGGGAATGATAGAAATCTCGAGTACAGTTGTGGACTTCATCTTATCAAGAGCGTGAATGATATCTGGAAGATAAGAGGCTGATGCTAGCTAGCAGGCCGATTTGAAGACAGATAAACCAGGCCAAACTAAAACTAACGAAGTCGGCCGTTGCTTCTCCTTGTGGAACAAGTGACGATCGAGGGATACACCAAGGAGAATGGGCCAAGTACTCTAAAATCGCCACTAACGACAAGTGTAATCTATAATTTAATTGAAGCGGCATAACAGCTTGACGTATGCTACATAAATATCTGGAAACTTTAACGCATATCAGGGTTGACACGCGGCCAGTAATCTGTAGTTTATGACGCTTCCCGAATTACCACGAATCACTTCTTCAATTCAGAGGATCTTCAGTGAAACGCCCATAAATAATCTGAGACGTATTACTTCTTATTTCACAATATTGATGGAGCTGAAATGGATAATCCTTAATGCAATGACACCATTTCGTATTTCACAATAATGAAGACACTTGAAAATATACTTTCCTTTATTGCAATGTTATCTTTTCTTTTCTAAGATATTGGCAAACATTTGCGACGGACTACTTATGCGCTGTTTTGCCTGTGGCTTTACGGCGTGTCTATCTCTGTCCAAGTAGTTTGATCTGGTCAATGCTTGGATAGGAGACCAAGAAATTAAATTATTTATTTATTATTATCATCATCATTATTATTATTATTATTATTATTATTATTATTATTATTATTATTATTATTATTATTATTATTATTATCTATGCATTTCAGTACATTTGTATCTATTTATTATTTTTTAATACGGTGAAGATCCCTTCTCTCTGTATATTCCTTTACTACGTCTTCTTCCAAATGAACACCATATTCTTTGGAAGCTTGAATTCCAAGTACGTGGTTCCTGTGGGCTTTTTCCATATAAAAGAAAAGGTTTTCATCTACTTAATAATAATAATAATAATAATAATAATAATAATAATAATAATAATAAGAATAAGAATAATAATAATAATAATAACATTTATTTATTTATTTATTTATTTATTTATTATAAAAAAAAGTTCCAAGCTTTCCTGGACTAGCTGTCCTCATTGTCAAGTATCCGTGGAATACTTAACAATGAGGACTGGAATTCCAGGAAAACTTGGAACTTTTTTATTAATGAACATCTCCGCTAGACACCATCCACTTATATATATATATATATATATATATATATATATATATATAATATATATATATATATATATATATATATATATGTGTGTGCGTGCGTGTGCTTGCATGGACGTGCTTGCATCTTTATCCTGAGGTGGGGACCTTCAGTGCAAGGGTTGCCTATTTTTAGTTTCCATCTCACGTGTCTGGTATGTTGGTTTCCGAGTTTGGCTTTACGTCCATATATCCTGATTGAGAAATGGGGGAGATTTCTCTCTCGTCGTGAGCGGACCTTTACATTCACATTCCTTTCACAAGGTAATCTTTGTTTTTCTTTGGAAGCGTTCCTGGGCCTTAATTGGCGTTAATATATGTTATGTATGAATGTCTACATCATAAATAACATAATCCTGTATCATTAGTATAATTATTATTTAGAAATAAGATGAAGCATAAGCCAAAGTTGGGGAACATGGTTTTCTGAAATGTAGTGAAAAAAACTAAAAAATGAATTCATGGATGAATGTTTATAGACAAGCTGGAGGAAGACCGAGAGAGCTGGGCCGTAGGGGGGGGATGGGCCGGGGAGTTAACGTATCTGGGGGTCCTCGTGGGAACGGATGCATGACTGCGTAGTTGTTAGCACCGCTTAATCGCATGACAATAAAAATAACAATATCTGATATGCGAAACGGTACTATGAGTACATATTGTTTCCGTTATAACTAAATATATCTCCGATTGAAAGCTTTTTTTCAAACAAATCAGATTTTTGCGGCGCAGTCATCGGCTTGGCATCCTCACTTCAAGCGCCTGCAGTTCGGTTAAACGCATAATTTGTCACCGAGCGCCGAGCTCGTGGAAATTCGGAAATTCCTCCAGTCCAACTTGTACTTATTTGAGTCATTTTTGTGGCTTTTCTGAGGCGGAGGTCTAAATTAGTCTGCAATGGGCCTTAATTCATTCGGTGGGAAAAGTCTGCTCCCATTCTGAAGTTTTATGGGAATGAGAGTCTCATGCCGTTTCCATTTTACTAAATATCCTATCTACAATAATAATAATAATAATAATAATAATAATAATAATAATAATAATAATAATAATAATAATAATAATAATAATAATACGCAGTTCAATAAACATTGTTTAATCTGAATGAAAGCACAAAAAAGAAAATAGTATCCAAATGATGATGTTAACAACCACGACGTACAAGTTAAAAACAAATGAGGCTTCTAACTAATACTTTTTCTCTTGCGAAAACACAATGTTCTACTTTGGAACAAAGTTGAGTGAATTAATTGTGCGTTCTCTGTCATCATTTTGAACATTTCCTCTTGCATCTGAGTGCTAATGTTGGTTGCAATTTCTGTAACACCTTTCTTTGGGACTGGGGCTTGTCACTAGTGTTTGTCCTGCCTCTGTAGGAGAGAATGGATTAGTATGCAGCTTCTAACCAGAAGTGGATTATAAGAAATTAGTCGATAAAAGAACATCATTTTATGGTGAATCCTTTCGTTCTTCATCGGAAAAGGAAATGATGATCGTCCCTTATCCTTTATCCCAAGTCTTATCTAATATGACCTGTCCTAGATAGTCAAATTTGCTCAAAGCAAGCTTGGAATCGTAAGGCAAGTGTGCATTAAGGGATCTCTCCCCTGAGGGAGTCGGAGGATTGTTTCCCATGACCTCTAATCTGACGGCGTATGCACGTCTTTATCGGGTACATTTGCCATAGCAAAACTTTCCGCTTCAGTGGAATCGAACGACTTAATTTTCAATCAGCCATACTCTGTTCTCCTCGCAGGGGCATAAGAGAACATTCACGTTTTTGTTACCAGTACTGGATGACATCAAATAGTTAAGAACGAATGACATGCAACGCTTTGCAGAGGTTCATCTCAAGGGAGAGAACAAAATGTAACCATAAAGATTTGTGATTAAAAAAGGAAAAAGAGAAAAAAGATGTTCTGGAATGCTTTTAGTGGCGCAACACACACGCACAGTAAATGATATCAATATAAGGTTTGCCTCGTAACGTTGAGTACCATTTGTTTCTCAACTGGTGTTTAAACCCGAAGTGAGAAAGGACAAAACGAACGTCGTAAACGACAAACCTGCCCAAGAACAATTCAAGAAGAACTCGCTGGATCTAGCGAGAAACAGCTGATCGCCACTGGGAAGGCCGCTCGAACCCACCTTGCTCGAACCTAGGCTAAGCTGAACCGCAATCCGGTGCCCTCGTGTAGCCCAGGCCCGATCAAATACGAAAAAATGATCAATGCTGCTCTAGCTCGTGGGTGAGTGGCGTCTGTAACATCTGGGAGTGGACGAGCAAAGGGCGCGAACCTTGATGGGCCAATATCCCACCTGGTGACCAAGCGATCAGCCTGGAGCTACAGCTCGGAGGGTGGAAGGACCCCTTGATAAGAACAGGAAGCGACCTTTTGCTGCGCAATGAAGGTGGTTTTGCTGCCGCAGATCGAAGGAGTAGGAATCTACTGGCACTTGGCATTGGAAAATGGAACTTACATTTGTTTACCTCTTGGTAAATACATTACGCTCTTTGAAGTTAGAAGCTTTTTGGCCTGTCGCTGAAGAATTTCATATTTTTTTCATATGTCTGCAGTCTGTTGTTTGGAAGTTTGTCAGAAGTGATGATGCGTATTTCGGCAGTCATAGAGAAGTGTGTTAGCTGTCTTCTTTTCTCATGAGGACATCCAATTTTTGATATTCACTTCTCAAATTCATGGTCATTTAGTTTGCTCATAAAGAAGAGTTATTGTTTTTCATCAAGGCTATTGATATGGGTAACTGGAGGTACCGTGCTCAAGATACTACAAATTAATATTTCTTGTTTGTCTTTTAAGAATCGTGAGAAACTTGCGGTCATCACTTTCCATCGGCGCCACAGTTAAAGAAAATAATAATAATAATAATAATAATAATAATAATAATAATAATAATAATAATAATAAACACCAAGAGCGTTATATTTTGGTTAGGTATCTTGCTTGGTTTATACTCAGGTGTATTCCTTTGTTATGGCAGGATTTTGATCGAGTTTTACGAGGAGGAGGACGTGAATTGTAACAAGTAGTTGGATTTGGGAGAGAGATGAATGTATCTTTAGGGGAGAAAAATCTCCCTCAATATCGCAGATTTTTTCATGAAATGTCATCCATACTTCTGTAAAGAAAGTCTGGCTGGAGTTCCCTTTTAATCCGAAAACAAATCCTTTCTTGTCAGCGAAGGTATTTGATATCTAAATGCTTTTTTTTTAATGGTATAATATATCCAGTTTTTTTAGTCTTTATGTACATGAAACCAGAAAGTATTGTTACTGTGGAGTCTTAAGAAGACTTTACAAAAATTTGTCATCATGACTGTTACAATTGATTAGATTTAGGGAGAAATGAGAATTGGGTGAAAAGGAGAATTCATTTGTTATTTATAATTTACACTTGCCACTTCCAAGAACATGTTCAGCATCGGGTAATTCGTTATAAATTATACGTAAAATTTGTGCAAGTATCGACCAAATTTAGGCAGATGTGTATAAGATCTATGTTAATTGGACTGATAATATTTGTGCAAATCATTAATTATTATTTTTATTTATTATTATGGTTGGTATTATTATTTCTAAACGCAGCGCACCGCTTCTAAAATGCGAGTTGGGTAAACACACATACACATATATGTGTGTTTGTGTGTATGTGTTTAAGGTAGATTGTTCACAAATATCTACACAAACTGTTCTTCATGGAAAGTAATTTGTTTATTGTTCATTAGGTTTAGAGATGATAACAGCATTTCTTCTTCAGTTGATTTCCATAACATGGAAATCGTGACTTTTCATGGTTGTACAACACCATAAGTTATGATGTTGGATAACAACAGTTATTGATGATGGCGATTGCAAGAGTAGCAAACTCTGCAAGGCAACGTCTGTAAAGGAAGGGTCCTGGAGCCCCAGGGCTTCTCGTCCCCCCCCCCCCTCCCCCTCTGCCCATTTCCTTCCACGTTCAGACGAACGTGGAGGCTTGGGGGTGAATTGCTGGGTGGGGGGGGTGGGGGGGACCCCTCGTGAGGATAAGGCGAATGGAGACAGCAGACGGTTTGTGGTAGAATTGAGGTGGAGGGAATCAAGATTATGATTAGGTTACTTCTAAGGCAGAGAGAGAGAGAGAGAGAGAGAGAGAGAGAGAGAGAGAGAGAGAGAGAGATAAATTTGATCTTAAGGAAGCGGGCCTTATGAGCGAGTGACGAAACTTTATCTTGTGGGAAGTTTCCGACGTCTTGAGATGCACAGGTGTCGAAGAGCTCTGGCTTCGACCTCTCATCGGGGGAAATTCGTCTTTAAAACGCTCCGCAGCAAGGCCGTTTTTGGCTTCGACCAGCCTTCGACGAACGTCATTGAGAACGGGGCAAAAATGATGCCATATTTGGTATGATGGGTCTTTCGCTAAAGCGTAGCTCGAAGCTCACCCAGAGGAGCTTCCACGAGAGCTGAGGCTGCCGTCATTTCGATGCTCTTTTTTTTTTATCGTTTGCTTTGGATCAGGTCGTAGATTAGATCCTGGCTTTCGTCCCTCTCGGTTTTGCTTCCAGTCATTTATTCTTCGTCATTTTTCCCGACGAGGCGGAGGCTCTGTCGTTGTGATTTATGACGTCGTCTGGGAAGAGCTGCTTTTTGGATAATTAATTTCACAGATCACTGGCGTTATGAGAGCACCATCATTCAGGAAATTGCCTCTCTCCTCCTTCTGTTTTTACTTCGGTATTTGATGATGGTCGTCGTAATTTGTGTAATTGGTAGATCCCTCAGATTCTTCGATCTGTTTAGGGGGGATATATTTTGCCTTTGCTTTCAAGGTACACCCACACAAACACACACATAATATACATACATTATATACATATGTATATATATATATATATATATATATATATATATATATATATATATTATAATTGAATCATCGGGAAGTAATGCAAAAGAACCCTACGAGGAACTTCACCTTGAGTCACCCCACCTGAATAAAAGCCGTATAAGAATATACATCAAGTCAACAGATGACTGGAGATGTATTGCCGTTTTCCTTTGGAACTTTACCCATTTCTGGAACAATAGTATCGTTGTCGGAAAGACCTTACAGATGTTATGTTCTCCTTGGTATCGTGAACGTTGTTCTTTTGTTCACTGCTTGTGAAACATTTAATTGATATAGTATTTATTCAATGCCAAAGCTTGGTTAGTATTGCTGAAGATTTATTTTGTATTTTTCGAAGTATCAAACAGAATATCAGAACCGGTATTATTTTTAAATTATTATTAAATGAATATAGATTAATATTGTTATCAATTTTAACTCTGTACATAGATATTTTTAATACTACTGTGGCTTTTATTTCTCGATATTTATTGTTTTGAAATAAGTCAGGAAGATGCAAATTTATACCATCACACGGCAACTGCATCGTGGAGGTTAGTTTTATGCTTTTCGTTGTATAAAGTGCAATTTTGGTTTTCGTGGGCAATCTTGACCTCTTGATGTTGCGTTGACCTTTTCCTCCTCCACAAAAGTTGCCTTAGTACTTAATTATTACCTGATTCATTGGTCAGCGAACAGGCTCCCATTCTACAGATACGCTTTCCTTCTGTTCTTTTCGAACCACCTTATTTGTATATCTAGTTTCTAGAAACAATTTTGCTCTGAATACCAGGAACTGGCTCTTCGGTTTTTGCTCTATAGTTTACTGGGACGGGTTTTGTTTTTCCGATTTAATTTCGGTTTGTATCTAATTTGCTTATATTTTTCTATTAAAAAATCGAGATTTGTTCATTTTTAAGAGAAACCAAGAAGGATGGGGGAGCTTCACTGTTTATTTACGTGTTTTTTAAACTTCTCTGGTCACTCGCGAAGTTGTTTTCTTCGTCTTCTCTTCTCCTCCCATCGGCTTAATTGGTGGCCCCGTTTTTCCCATCCTTGTGCATTTCTCCTCTGTTCACCCTTGCCTACCTCATTATTGTCCTCCGCAGACTATGGGAAAATCGAACAGGTGGTAGACCGACCGCTACCCTAAGGCTCTTTCGAGGACCTTACCCGCGTGCAACTTCCTTTCTTACTTTCGACCTTATGCATACAGGCGACAAGGACTGTTTCAGCCCTGCGCGCTCGTTTGGGATGCGTTCTAAAAGGAGAACGGGAGAATCTTTCATTATTTCATCACTGGCCTGTCCTGGAAGATACCCGCAGGCATTGTAAAAACACCCCGATGCTTTGGGTGCATCTACACTTAGTAGCCATACGCCTTCCAATAACAATTCATTTCCTTACGTCTTCGGTCGCATCCCATCTTCATAAGTTCTGCCTACTTGTCAAGTGAATGGGTTTGGCAAATGTCCGATCGGAAATGAAAGCTCGCCAGCTTCTTATTCTCGAGCGAAAATTTTCGTCAGTAGCAAAAATTTCAACAAATAAAGTTTGTTTTTGAATGTACGCGAGGTCTTCTTCTCTCTACGTGCTCCGGTGCGTGTCAAAGACGTGAAAAATAAGCGGTGCACTTTGTCCAATTTCTTGGTTTTTTGGTCATATGACTCAGCCCGTGTGAAGAGGCTGACGAACGGTGTTGCTCTGTTCATGTTTTAGCGTTATGTAATTGGTGCGACCTTGTTTATGTTTTGGTCTGCCATCTGTTTTTCCACTACGTCATGAGAAGCGTTGAAAGTCCTGCATTTTAAGACTGTTTTAATTTAAAATTCACTATGCTTATAAAAAATGCGACTGCTCCTAATTAAATGTATGACATGTCATGACTGGGTTTACTTAAGAATTGACGTAAATTAACTCGAGACGATACATTTATTCCTGTGGGTTCACCTGCCTGTCTGTCTGTTTTCCTATCCATCTTTTACTCATTACCTGGTAATGAACCAAGTTCCCAGAGGTCTGTTCTTTCGGTTTTTGCGCCCGTTCGTCTTTCTTGTAACCATTTTTTTCCTTTTCCCTTTTCTTCTTCTTCTTCTCCGTCTAGTTTTTACACTTCTCTGGCGTCTGGAATCGTAATCAGACGCACAGTCATAGTTGGTGATTCAGATTTGATCCGGATGCTCAGCAGGTAAGTTCTTCTGGAATGACCTTGGGCTTCTTGGTCTTAGCGCTCCGCAATTTCTCCAGAAGGGCTCCTTGACAGATTATCGGTTTTTCACTTTTCCTCGTAATTTTGACCGCTGTAGTGTTTTTTGAAGTTCATTATGACGTCCTGATTTCACTCACGAACTTTTGTGCTTAGATGTAAGAGTGATGAAAAGTTTAGTAATTAGATATATTGAAGAAAATGACAGATGTTCTTTGTATATAATGCACACATCCACTGGAAATACATCATTTGTGTAAACACTAAAGCACTCAATAAACATTATGCTGTCTTTCATGAAGAACGAATTTTGTTCGCCTCATTTAACGAAAAAAACATCTGGGAAAGGGTATTTAGGGGTTTAACATTTTAGTCCTTGAACAGCAGTTTATGCACAAACTTGGTCATAAAAGTCAAACGCAAGAAATTGATTTTATGAGTGAACCCACGAGGCAGTCGAACTACCAACGAAATTGACTGCTAATGATAGTGGAAGGCTTTGTAAATATCATTGGGTTATAATGCGACGATAAAGTCATAGTCTTCTTAATTTTATCTTTACACTTTCTGTAATATCATTGGAATGATTATCAAAGATGAAATTTATGGATAAAAGACGAAGCCCCTCAAGTTGACTATTCACTCAGATGTCAGGTGGTAGAGTTTTAACCTTCTTATGAATTTTCGACTGTACATGAAATACACCAGGTTGCCATGTATAAATTTAACTTTTCTTTTTAGTAGGGTAATATCGGTTATTGTAATTTGTTACTGTGTAACGAGCAAGGTCATCTCTGCCTTTACCTGTGTGAAGGCCCCCGAGCTGTTGGCTTCAGCAAAACTGGCCACGTCTCGGGAACATACGAGGAGCCATCGGCCATAGTGATTATGTGCTTCTTCATAGACGCCCATGTCCCCCCCCACTCCCCCCATCCCCCAACCCCGTCACAGAAGAGAACCCCACGTGTGTTGTTCTTATCACCCCTGTGAAATCTTATTTAGTCACTCTTTTCTTTACTTTGATCTCTTTGTATCAGGCTATTTAGCATTCGTCAATCATTATAAACAGGTGCCAGATGGTCTTTCTTACTATTGACCTTTGGGCCTCCTTAAAAAGAATTCCCACTTTCAATAGGCCGCTGAAGTTTGTTGCAAGTTTCAATTAGGTCTAATTAGTTATGCAGCAAAGTATATATATATATATATATATATATATATATATAGTATATATATATATATATATGTATATGTATAGTTATATATGTATATCACATCAAAAAAGTATTGCAAACAAATACTGCGCAGCAATTAGTAAAATCCACTCATCATCCCCTTTAGCTAAATAAACCTTCAACAAGGGAGCTCACAGGTTGCACACCTTTGGTGTAAATGAATTAGGCTGTCGATGAATTTTTTTATCATTGTGAAATAAAGTGTGATGGGATGAAAGGTCGTTGCTGGTAGTGTCTCACACACACACACACACACACACACACAGAGAGAGAGAGAGAGAGAGAGAGAGAGAGAGAGAGAGCTTGGTGAGAGTGCTTGCAGGCTCAAGAGACGCCTAAGGGAGGCGCCAACGCACAACTCGTTTAGGCACCGTATTTGTAACCATCATCAGTCAGGTCATTTTTTTTGCGCTTGCTAACTACTGCTTTTATACCCTATTGTTAGCTCGTTGTTACTTCGCTACTGCCTTCGGTGACCACCTGCAGTTGCGGGAAGCTATGGAAGAGTTGTTTCGTCGTTGCCCTAATCAGGCAACGGAAGGCTTTTATTTTATTTTATGGTCGTTTTTTTTGAGAGAGAGAGAGATAGGTGCTGGACACAACCTATCTCTCATTTAATTAGAGAGATAGGCCGTAGGTGCTGACAACTTTGTCATCATTATTGAAGCGTTTACATATTTTGTAAAAGGAATAAGATGTAACTGAATCATCATTATAATATAAAACACGTCAAAGCCCATGTACTACATCGAGCCAGATTGTCGTTAACTTTTTAAAGTGTTATATCTTTGTTATTGATGTAGAAATAACAATTAAAAATGCTTCAGCTGAGAATAGGGCAGGGCCGGGCCGGGTCGGGCAGGGCAGGGCAGGGCCGGGCAGGGCCGGAGGGTGGGAGGAAGGTCCTCCCATGATGATTCCTTTTTTGAAACCTGTCAAGTTGGTAGAGCTTCCTTCTGGCCACCAAACAATCAATATTGGCCAACATTATGATAGCTGATACTGGAGGTTTCCCTCGGTGGTCACAAGACTCGGGATTTAATGGCCGACAGGGAGCATCGGCCTTGTTCATCGAAGTTTTGACATGATTGGGGTAATGCTTTCACCAATAGGGGTATGAATAAATAAAATATTTATTTCATGTGGTTTACCCTCACGGAAGGATTGATGTGGGGTTCAAATATACGAGACATAAGTTATATATATATATATATATATATATATATATATATATATATATATGAAATATATCCTACCCTCCCTTTCTGTTTTTGTTTTTCGTATATAAAGTCTGTACACAACTTGTATTATATTCCGTGTGAACACTTGGAAAATTGTAGCGCATAAACTACCGAAAGTGCTTTTTTTCTTTCACTCATCTTTCTACTGTGGGTTAAAGGATTTACATAGTATATATATATATATATATATATATATATATATATATATATATATATATATATATATATATATATATGTGTGTGTGTGTGTGTGTGTGTGTGTGTGTGTGTATATTATATATATATATATATATATATATATATATATATATATATAGTATATATGTAAACATATATATTCTACTGGTCACTTTTCCTCGAATTCTTCGCGCTTTTTGGATACACTTATCACAACAAAGCCTTGGATCCAAGTGCAAGAAATGTGAAGCAATTATGATGTCTGATATATATAATTATATATATATATATATATATATATATATATATATATATATATATATATATATATATATATATATATATATCAACCCCCTGGTGACAACCTGAAAAAGTCGGATTGGTTACCAAGCACTTTCGTTGAGTAACACCGCCAGGTATATGCTATTAACGAGCAAACTCTACCCATCGCCACCTCTTTACATTAAGCATCGGTTACCTTTTGGGTGAACAATATCTTCAGCACACTGGTGGGGGAGGAAGCTGAAGAACTTGTGGGGCTTCAGATGTTATCGATCAGATGGAAGTTTGGATAGCCCTTTGAGCTAGGCAGGAAAGGATCCATCTGGGATGGGATGGGATGGCGTCCAAGAAGGCCTAAGGTAGGCAGCCCAACTATCCTCACCTGAAGATTTTTGCACTATAGATGGCTGTGATTTGGAAAGTGTTTCGTCTTTGTATGATCAATGATATATATATATATATATATATATTATATTATATATATATATATATATATATATATATATATATATATATACATATATAGTATAAGTCATATCACATTACCGTGATTCATATACATACATCGAGCTACAAATGTCGTTTAATATCTAATTCACTCTACCTCGGAATTAATATATTTTCATATATACTTAACCAAGGTAGAGTGAATTGGATATTAAAGGGCATTTGTAGTTCGATGTATGTATATGAATCATGGTAATGTGATATGACTTATGTTAATGGCTACGTGCTGTCATAAGCACTACAACACTACCGAGGTCGAGGCGGGTTAATGCTGGCTCCGAATCCGCGAATACCTGAGCGCGAAAGGCATTTGAGGGTGAGAGACGGCATTAACTTATAGCCTCTTGCGGTGGTGGAGAGGGTAAAAGCTTCACTGACGTTCCTGGATTTGTATGGTGTCCTGGGTTCGCGCCTGGTCGCCGACAATTCTATTATTGCCTAATAAAAATTCCCCTTCGGTTAAGCATATATGAAAATATTTTAATTCCGAGGTAGAGTGAATTAGATCATTAAAGGATATTGTAGCTCGATGTTATAGTATATATATATATATATATATATATATATATATATATATATATATATATCTATATATATATAGTGTACACTTAATTTCTTCACTTACACCTAGGAGACTTTTTAATAGCTATAAAATGATACAAGCTATATATCATATATATATTCAGAATATATATATAATAGATTATGTCTAGTATATTATATATATATATATGTACACTAATTTCGTCTTCCTTACACATAGGAGACTTTTTAATAGCTATAAATGTTAAGCTATAAATATCATTTATATCGATCTAAAAGATATTTGTTCGATACACACTCACACACACACACACACACACACACACACACATATATATATATCTATATATATATATATATCGTATATATATATATATATATAAATGATGACATCTGTGTTGATTCAGTCGAGACTGGAATACACTTGAATAAGAGCCTATTTCTCTCCATTCCAGGGCGCTACTTGGGGCGTGGCCTACGAGCTGACAGGGGAAGCAGCGCTGAAGTATCTGGAGGACCGGGAAGTGTCCCTGGGAGGCTACACAACCGCCGTCGTGAACTTCTTCCCCAGGGATCCATCCCTCGCGCCCTTCCCAGTCTTGTTATACATTGCCACGCCTGCATCTCGAGAATGGGCAGGTCAGGCGCCCCTACACGAAATAGCCACCCAAATCACCCAGTGCTCAGGACCATCAGGTAGTTGGGGCGTCTTTCAGTCAAAATGCATGATCTCAGATTTTATGGGATATGAACTTTCTACTGTAGTAGATTCACATCACCAGTGCATCTTATGTCTAGGCCCGTCCCTTACGACGCTCCTGATTGGGTGTTGAAAAGCATATCACAGGGCTGAAAACCCTGTCTCTCGAGAGAGTTTACATAGGCAGGATGTATGCTCCACCTCTCCTGGGGATATTTTTGAAAGATGTGTCCCTCAGGAGAGGTGGAGCATTCATCCTGCCTGTGTGAACTCTCGAGAGAGACTGAGAGTTTTCAGCCCTGTGATTGGCTTATCAACAGCCAATCACGAACATCTTAAGGGACTGTCCCAGACATTAGATACACGGGTGATGTGAATCTACTCTAGTCACTGTCTTCGATTTTAAATGAGCATATTCAATATGGCCTAGGCCTAAGACTGTCATGATCACATTCAACATCATTCTTCTTGCAGTTTTGAGAATGTCCTGTTATTTCAGGAATCTTCGTGTCATTCCTTTGCACTGACTTTGCTGTGTTATTTGACAGGACATAACGTCGAATATCTGCTGAGACTGGCGGAGTTCATGAGAGAGAAGGTTCCGGAAGGCTACGACGACCATTTGGCCACACTGGAAGCTCTCGTCCGAATCCGGGTGAAAGAGAACAACATGTGCTTGAAGTCCCTTATGGGCGAAGGCCCCAGGGATCCCCAGCCGCAGGTGGATGCTGCGGAAGCTCTTCCGCAGGAACCAGCTGAAGAGAGGCGGGACACCTTCCAGTTCTCGGCCTCACTACCTCCCAAGAAGCTGCGTTGTCTCAACGTCTAGAATTAATTTCAAGGCGTAGGATGATGACTCCACCTACCGCCACCTGATCCGGGAAAAGGACTGTGCTTTCACTTAGTGACTGGGAAAAGGGGAAGACACTCGAATCGGAAAAAAGGGGAAGACACTCGAATCGGAAAGAGGGGAAACCACTCGAATCGGAGAGGTGTTCAATCAGGTGTCGTTGTGAAAGATGACTGAGGCCAAGAATGTGTTCCAGGTGTTTGGATTCGTTCAGTTGACGATGGTAAATATTGGGAGGACTCTATATGCAGTTATATTATTTATTACTTGATCAACTTATGAAGCAGTCAATCAAATGACCCCATGGCAACATTTATTGGTACCATGACATCCTATAGTCATAAGATATCATGACTAAGTCCAAATTACCTGGCATACCAAACACACATCCAAAGGTCAGAAGGCTATTGTAGGAAATGAAGAAACGATATTCAGAAAACGTTATAGGAAGTTATTTTCATTATTTTGGAACCAGAATAAAACTAACGTGACGCTTCACTATGACTGACATAGTACCAGAGTACCTACATTGTAACCTATTTGATACTCCGGCAGTTATTTAGGTCTATTGTGACGATATTATAATGAGTATTGATTTTTACTAGAATGGCGAAGATGACCTTTGTAACGCAGGCGACGCTACTCATAAACAAATGGTATTACCTCACTGCCTGCAGATGCCTCTGTTTTTGTGAAGGAAGCCATGATCTATACCAGGTAAATAATCATAAATGAACTTGGAAATGAAGTATCCCATTATATATATTTCATACTTTTATTAATTTTAAATTTCAGAAGCTTCATGAGATGAAAATATAATTTAAGATGATTACAAATGTGATGAACAATCAAAGCCTTTTAGGAAGGACGTCTCTCTTTCGCTGAATTACGTTCATTGTTAGTGATCAAGAGGATATTGTCCACAAATGTTTAGGGTTTTTTGTATTTCGTCGAAGATTTTGATGTTTTCCTTTATCGAAAAAGGTTATTATGACGAGTTGTTAAACTGTATCACCTAATCATATTGTCACTGGAGTCACTTTTCCTACTAGTGCGATCTTAGATGATCTGACGTCTTTATTGTTAAATAGCGAACTAGGTACTTTTTCTAACCACTCTACCCTGACTAGGACTTCTTGTGGCGAAGATGTATTGCAAAGATGTACAATCAAATTCGGAAGTTCGGGGCGCTCAGTGATCATTCCTTTTACAGTGTAGAAACGGCGATAGTTTCAGCCACAGAGCCTCGGCGGACTTTGGAATTTGACTTTGATACTGGACGTGTCACGCTGACGCCAAGTCACATCAATATTCACACTATATTTCCAGCGATTTACAATATAGTAATTAGAACTATGACTTAAATTCATGAGGACAGTGAATGCATTCTTGCTACAGAGGGGGACTAGGTACGGTATGATGCTGTATTTCAAGCACACACAACATTTCTTCGTGTTCCAGGACATTTGTTATAAAGTCCAAGTGTTTCTAAAAGCACAATTTTTGGTGATGTCATTAGAAGTGTAGCCTTGAGCATATGCAGGACAAGAGAATGTCGTGTCACATCTATTACTCTCATTTGCGTAGACAGATCAGAGGCACCGATGATATCGTAGACAAATAGAAACTTCATGCAGTTTTGAATTTCGTTTTTTTTTTTTTTCGTGGTAGAGATTTCTTGTATGTTCACATTCCCTGAAGATGTTTTGGATCGCCTTCTCTTCTCTGGTCACATTTCCTCGCTCATTTTTTCATGGTGGTTTCTCGATTGCCTGATCTATTTATTATAAACTATTTTCTGTCATAAGAAAGCAGCCTGCAACATTTGAAGATGTTAATTGTTCAGGGACTTTTTGTACACATTTAATGATAATCAGAAGTGGTCTCTATTGTTAGGAATTTTATCATTTTATCAACAACTTTTATCCACATCTTGAGAGGATACATTTATCTATTATCATTATTGTTATTTTTATTATTAATTATTATTATGTCTATTTAAGTAGCCAATGGCTCTCCGTCCAAAGAAAAAAATTCAGCATTCAAACTTTTTATCAAAAGGACCAAGTTGAATGATAGGAAGAAGTTTCTCAGTGTTCAAAACATTACGCAATCAGAATTTTCTTTGTCTTGAAAAGTATTTGTTTCTCTTGTATAATTCATCTGTCATAATATATATATATATATATATATATATAATATATATATATATATAATATATATATGTATATATATATAAAAATTTTTCATTGATACTATTAATGAAATTCACTGTGATTCAATTACTGCAATCTAAGAAATCTTGGCAATACATATTATTTATTTAATTTTTCTCACAGAGCTATTTAATGAAAAAAATCTTGAATTATATCCATTATCACTGTAATGACTATGAATAATATCAGAATGCCCACGATACTGCCAAGGATGAATATTGATATATCTTATTATATTTGTTTACTAATGTTAAGGGATGAAACCTGAATATGGCCTTAAACGTTTAAAAGATCGAATCTTGAGCGTCGCATGTAACGTTGAGCTTTATTTTGAGCGCAGCTTATTACTCCACAGAAGTTCTTTCTTTTCGTTATTTAAAATAACATCTTTTTCTTTATCTGATTATTGCTTCATCAGCAATTCCTGCTCTTTTACTCAATGAACTTTTTTTGTCATTTAAACGACATCATGTGACATTAATATTTAGGCTTGAAAAGCATGAAAGACCTTTGTTATTTAGATAACGGACGTTATTAAAATATGTGCTATTTACATTAGACTTGTTCGTCATTAGAATGACATCATAAAAATGTAGGTTCTAAGCCTACATGACGGCCAACTCTTGTTACAAGTTTAAAGTGAATTCTATAAGAATCTCTTGGTTTAACAAGAGTATAGGAAATCTCTCTCTCAGCTGGTTTAACAGCTGACTTTTAATCACACTTTTCTCATATATCTCATAGCCTTATAAAGTTATAGTATAGAACTAAAGAACATGCCATATATACATATATATAGATTATACAAATGCAGTGAAGTGTATATCTGGATATGTATAAATACATCTATATTTTCTAAATGTATAAGAGGTATGATGCGATATATACATGTATAGATATAAGTAAATTTTTTATATATGTACGTATATATTCATGTTATATATATTTACATATATAAGATTAAAATATTTGAAGGTAGACCCAAGGGTAACTTTCTAAGTTGATGAAAGTAAGTTATGGTGATTAGTAATATTTCATAATTTCAGAGAAGAGATTCTTAATTATTCTTAGTCCTTTACTTTATTGGATAATTTAAGTTTTCACGAACGAAAATATGATTTATATTATATGCATCGACTTTTGGAGGATGCAAGTCCCCAAGTAGAAAATATGTCTGAAGGAAGAGGTTATGGTCAATTGTATTTTGGATGCATGCACAAAAGGCTCCAAGATTTCATTTTCATTGAATGTTTTTCTCCTTTTATTGTATGTTCATACGTCATACATACTCGCATATATATATATATATATATATATATGTATGTGTATGTATATATATATATATATATATATATATATATATATATATAATATATATACATAATATATATATATATATATATATATATATATATATATATATATATATATATATATATATAGATTTATAGTGTATGGGTGTATATATATATATATATATTATATATTATATATCTATATATATATATATATATTATATATATAGATTTATAGTGTATGGGTGTGTATATATTTATGGACTCAAGAGACAGGCATATGCACAAATATGCATTATGTGATCCTGATTTTTTTTTATCTTTATAAACTTTTGCACATAGTATTTTCTTGTGGGATCTTCTGTTAACAAGAGCTGATGCTCTCGTAATGAAGTCAGTGTCTGACATCTAAACATGAATCTAAAGCAATGGTTCACACATCCTCAGTAACTTGTGATAAGTAGCAACAGTATTACATAGCGGTGGTTTAATTAATTCTATCTCTCGTAGCTGAGTTTCGAGGACGCCTCGACGCCATATAGGCTGAGGTCTTTGAAGTAGTGGGGAGCTGACGAATTCATTGTGCCCAATCAGTCTGGGTCACTTTTGTATCTCTCAATTAGCTGGGATTTCTTTGTGAGAAGCTCGTGCACGTTTGTCTGATCTGTGCACTGTCTCGTAGATAACTTCGAGTTGTCAAGATTCAACTCCTTTGACGGCGCCATATAACTCACAATCGATCAGATAATACCTCCTTGGAACTTAGTGTTTTCCAAATGCCGTCTTCACTTCCTTTTATACACTGTTTTGTGGCATTGCGCACATACGTAGTGGTCGATCATTTTGATGGTAACCATTGTTTTTTTTTTATCGTTCGCTGTGCACCAAGCTCTACTCTCTACTCTCTCTCTCTCTCTCTCTCTCTCTCTCTCTCTCTCTCTCTCTCTCTCATATGCAGTCAGACTTTCTGTTAACTGATATACATGGCGCTCTTCATAACTATTCTTTGTTCTCCGTTCCCAGGAAAATTGACAAGTCGTTGTCTAGTATGGATGCCATCATATAATTCATTACTGAGGATTTTACTTTATGTCAGTAACGCTACGTAAGCTAAAGTCAAGTTTATATTGGCTTCACAGTGGATGCTGATTGGTTAGAGCGAAGACCTTAAGACTTCAATTTTGTCACCGCTATCATAACAGACCGACCTATTATAAATTAGTATTTCAGTCAAAAGCAACCTCTTCAAACTATAATTAAGCAAAGTGATATATTTAAATACTTTCTAGCAGATTTGAAGACTATATATTCTTGAGTTAAAATTGCCATCGATCCAGAAGTTTGCTAGAAATGGAAGGAGAAGAAAATCTCTTGTGGCTGGAAAGGAATCCCCACAATTTCTTAACTTGAAAATGAAACCAATAAAATTTCATCATGTCACTTCTTGACGATATTAATTACTTGAAATAAAAGGAATAAAGGTGAAACAGTATATTGAGAGTTGGCTAAAAGCAGCCTTAATTGTCATAAAGGCTTAAACGATCGAATAAAGCATGAGTATGGAAGTTTAGTTAAGGATTTGTTTTCCATGACTGTAGACTTATATAGATTCTTTAGTTTCCTTTTAAATCACATGATTTTTGGGTCTATTTACATTTTAGCAATTGCAAGGGTGATTGGATTTTACAAAGCTGTGATGACATTGTGAAGGATTTAATCCAAATTTTGAAAGCTTACACAGTTTTAATTGGTGATGTAGCATTTAGGAATGTGCTCGTGTGAAGGCAGCATCACTCGAGCTCTTTTTCTGGCGACCTTTAGCATCTGGGGGTCAAACTTTGCATGAAGTTGCAACAGCTATTGGTGGCAAAAGCTGAGTGCTTGATGCAAAGTTTGTCAGAAAGATGCTAGATAATGCTAAAAAAACTGACTCCTGTGACGCAGTCTGAAGTTTTTATTGAGTGCTGTATTGTAAGTTATAAAATTCAATGACAAACCGGATTATGGTAATCCGACATTTTTTAATAAATTACGGACTTACTCAAGTCTTAGTGTGGCTTTATACACAATTTTATGAATTTTTGTCAAGAGTAGTGCTGTGCTAATTTATGCCTTTTCAATAACATTTGTAAGGGGAACTGGGATTAAAATCTTGTAATGTAATTTTTTTTCGTAAGGAGGGAAAAAATGCTCGTCAAAAACTACAAAACTATGACGTTAATATATTATTATTGCAGCATCGCATTTGGTTTTATTACCCTTCAAGTAGTTCCTCATTAGACGAATGGGTTACGGGCGCGCCTGCCGATTTGGTAGCCCGAGATTGCTCCCGCTCTGACAACGTGGATACAGAGGAATTTAGTTCTGGGGATTGGAAATCATTTATCGATATAATGTGGTTTGGATCTCATACAAAGCTGTAGGTCCCGTTGCTAAGTAACCCCTTGGTTCCTAGCCACGTAAAAATATCTAATCCTTCAGGCTACAATGGTTCAAATTTCCTTGCTGCTCACAATAGATTACTAAAAGTCTGTTGCAAGTTCCATGTTTTTAATTTTGGGATGCAGTTACGAGCCCTACATTCATGACCACTAACCCGTGGCCCGGCCCCACCAAACGCAAAAAAAAAAAAAAAAAATAAAATAAAATAAAAATAAATCAGGGGCCTATGCTCTAACGGTCTATCTTTCATTGATGATCCTCGATTTCAGCACTTATCAGATTCCTTGTTTTTTAACTCATCAAGAAACCAGTACAGTAGAGGGCTGGCTACTGTCTTTTGATATGATTTTGGTAAATATAACTTATCTGTAATGTATATTGTTAACGACCTTCATCCAAACGGATGCTGAATGGCACCTAAGCAAAGATGAATATTATATAAAGTCAAATCCATTTTTAAGAGAATCTCTTATAATGTTGAATACATAAAGAAGCAAACCCATAGGATCGAGAGACCTACTGCCCAGGGAAGGTCACTGTAGTTATAGTGAACTGTGTGAAGATTGTGAGAGAGCGACTGACAGTTTGTCTGTTAGGGAAAATTTCGTAAATAAGACCACTGAAAATGTATCTGGTGAATTCATGATTGATAATTCCCAAGTTTGCCTTTCATTATTGTAAGTAACCGCAACAGTTTTAGTATGTCTAATCATACTTGAATTTGCAGAAAGTAGCATAAGTGGGATCAGCTTTGCCTAAAGGGAATGAATGACTAGTGATAATGATTTTCAAGATCGAATGAACCAAAAATTTCTGAGGATCCTTTGCAGGTTTGCAATCTTCCACTGTATGGACAAATCATATGTTGGAAATAAGGAAGGCATATAATCAAGAAAGATGGGTGTAACCAATAACAAATAACAGGATTTGGTAAAAAAACAAAAAAAACAAAAAAAAAACAAACATAGGTCAAGGAAAGCTAGTTTGTGCACATTCTCGGGTAGAATGGGAACTCAAGTAATACTTGAGACAATGAGACCATCTGTGAGTGATGAGAGACCGCTGAAAAAAAAAGCCTCATATTACGCCAGCAATTTATAAATACAGCTGCCTCGCGAGGTACGCTTCTTTGGTAGCCGTAGAACGTTCCTTGGCAATATCGCTGATCCAAATGATCGAATAGTTGGAACATCGCAGGGTAAAACACCCCATGCTCTGGGTAGTACTACACGGCAGTTGTCCGGTTATCTAATCTGGCGATTTATACAAATTTTACGTACCGTACAGTTAAATGATGTTTAAGCTGCTTATTTCGAAGATTACTTCAGGAAAATTCTCGCTGCCTGGGAATAGGTCCAACTTGAGTTTAATATAGAATTTAGGACAAGCACTGGGACCTATGAGGTGTCATTCAGCGCTGCAATGGAAACTGACAGTAAAAGGTTTGAAAGGCGTAACAGGAGGAAAACCTCACAGTTGCACTATGAATCAAGTGTTAGGAGATGGTGGAAAGTAAAATGAATAAAGAATATGAAAGGAGGTACAGTAAAAAGAACGAAAGTGGTCGCAGCTAGGGGCCGGAGGCAACGTGGCGAAGAACCTCAAGTAAAGCCTTCGGTGCACTGCATGAGGTCCACTGACAGCACTATCCTCCTACGGGGAAGGTCCATCTTAACATGTTGCTTGGTTATTGGTCAAAATAGCTGGCGAAGCGCTGGTCACCCAGAAGGTCCGCCGGAGTAGCACTCGTATGTTAAATCAAGGCCGTCCATCTCACAAGGCCCTCGTGAGGGGGAACCCAGGGGTCGTCATCTATTATTATTCTTTAACCGCCGTCTCTTCGGGTCCCGCTCGCCCTTCCAGATAAGACATCAACGGAGGATCTCTCGGTGTTAAGATTGGGGATTGCGGTGACCGGTGAGGAATGGATTCCTTGCACGCCATGATCCCAGAAGCGTCGACGGGGGGCCTTCCTACTTCTAGGCCAGAAATGCTATTGACTACTACGTACATGACAGAGCTTGATGGTTTATTACGAATGCCATGAAAGTGTTGAAAGGACGGGAAATGAAAGGAAATTCCAGAAATAGTTTTCATGTTACTTGATGGCACTCCTCTGTGAAGAGTAATTTGTACTCGACTTTGTCTTTGTTGTTTATTATCAAAGGCTAATTGCGCTGACAGGGTAACTAACACTTTGAACTAAAATACTTTATACTTTAATGCAACTTTTAATTTGGTGTTAATGGGTGCTCATTTTTATCTTTTTGTGATCGTACATCCTTGATACTGACTGAGCTCATTATAATATTTTCTGAAATTTTATTGAGAACAAAGCAACCAGAAGGATAAACTAATTTGCTGAACATTCAAGCTCCTAATTGTGGCTCTGAAACAGACCCGTTGTTACTGTCAACTTCTTTACGTTTATTACTCTCTATTTTCTCCCACTCATCTATTTCTTCCAAGTCAGGCTAGCTCTGACGCTGAACCTTTAAATTTACTTTCTTAATCTGTTATTCAAGGCTGAGATCTGCGTTTTTAAAATTCAGCAGCAATACTGCAGCAAGTAATAGCGTAAAAACAATGAGGGCTACAGAAGCAAGAGTAGTACTAGCAAAAATTAACACAATGAGCAACAGCATTAACTGCTCACCTCGTAATAGATAGTGATTTTGATGCGTCACTCATTTGCGAGTAGTTGTCCTGATGTTGCGCTACGACGACGTCATGGCACAAAGGGAGAGTTTCGAAAATGATACAGTGAAACATGATTTGACATTTGGCAAATGCTTTATGAAAATAACGTTTCACAAATACAAAATACGTCTTGGATCTTCCCTAGATAGTAACCTCAAAGGGGTTTAACCCGGTATACATTCACCTCTGCGGTGTGTTTAATACAAGCCCGTTGGGTACGACCGTAAAAACATAAACAAAAGACTGTGGATGTCATATAGATAAATCCCAAAGAAATCTAAGTCCCAGATAACTCACTATTCAGGAAAGATAAGTTTCCAAATAGATAGCTAATACTTTACAAGACAGTTTAATTCAAATGCCTATAAATTGGTTTCGATTTAAGAATAAGAGTGACTATCAAGGTATCTGTCTGCGTAATGTCACCGAAAAATTATATTGGGATAGATTATAAAAGCCTTTCGTTGTGTATGTATACTTCAAGCAGTGTCGTTTAATGAACGAAAACTGTTTAGTGCCACCTAGACTCAGAACGTTTGATTCTGAATGATAGCAAAAGTGGAAGTTTGGAACTAGACTTTTTGAAAAATTCTTTATAGAATTCCCTTTGATTCTGAGGACTTCTCTCGCACCCCTTGCATACACTACTCGTCTTGAGCAGCAGTTTGTCTTCATTAAGAGGAGAAGTCCATCAACACACACTTTTTGAGGTGGCTGTACTGATCCTGGTCGCTTCACAGAATGAAAATAAAAGGATTCGGCGTTGCGGCGTCTCCTGCATATTGACACGTCGTGCTCGCTGCTGCTGCTGCTTCTTCTTCTCAGGAGGCAGAGGAATTTTTCCACATCTGGCGTCTCTTGAACGGCCCCCCTCGACTTGCGCTCATATCCCCCCTCCCTTCCTCCCCATTCTCAGCCCCCTCTTTACATTACCTCCTGCGCTCGTCTCGCCCATTACTCATCCTTACTTGCATCTCATCGTATTATCAGCTTACCAGAGCCTTTCTTCATTATCGCCATTGTCTTCTGTTCCCTCGCTACTGGATTTTTCTTCCCGGGAAAGTCTGTTCACGGTGAGGTATGCATCGCGGGATCTTGGTTGTTGCTGCGTTAACAAGGTAGGATCTTTTTTATTCTCAAGTAAATCCAATTCAGTGGGAAAATGCTTATTGTTTTATGATGGTCATTTAATAATATTGCCAACAATGAGGAACAGCATCCATTTTCACTCTTTATAACGATGAACATATTTGGACTGAGATGAAGTATGAATAGTTTTTTAAAAACTGAATGCTGATTTTATATGAACGCATTGAACACTTACATATCCGGTCAACTTGGCGAAAATATTCTAAAGACTAAAAGGTCTGCTTCTAAAGAAGGTTACTTGTTCTGCCTGTCCGGGTAACTCATTCCCCCTGTAATGCAATCGATGTCCCATCCAGCCTAGTGATAAACAGTCACAACTCTCTTCGGCATATAATTTCCCCTAATCACCCTTCGCTTACTCTGAACGAATGAGGCTGATTAATCTCGTCGTCTTCCCGAAGCCTTCAATTTAAATGACTACAGTTAACTAGATTCATAAATCAAAGACCAGTTGATTACAAGCAGTCCAAGATTCATGGGTCTCTTATCAGTCTCTCATGCTTCGAAGTAATCTGCCAAGAAGGATGCAGTGAGATCCTTTTATATATGCTCAAACATAATTTGATTTTCCTATCGTTTCTTATGAGCAACGACACTGATTGATTGATTGATTATGTCTTAAAACTGGCGTCACAACATCTAGGTTATTGACGCCGTAATAAATTTTAAGACAAAACTAAAATTAAATAAGTCGAACAAGAATTTAATAGCTTGTATTCGTACTCTGTATTCAAAACACGAGTGAATATATATATATATATATATATATATAATATATATATATATATATATATATACATATACACACAGACACATATATATATATATATATATATATATATATATACAATATACAATATACAATATATATATATATATATATATATATATATATTATATATATTATATATATATAATATATATATATATATATATATATATATATATATATATATATATATATATATATATATATGAATAACCCTCCAGTAGACAATGAGTAGAGTAGCTAAAATTCAAACATCTTTATTATTTTATAGTGCCTTAGTAGTGTCACTATTAAAATATTACTGATGCCACCCAGATACGATGGCCATGGCACTGAACCCCATGTCCCCTTGTCTTGAATCTTTCACAACCCATCCAAAACTAATATAGATACAATCCTACAATACAAATTTAGCCCACATAACTCCCAGAAACTAAACTGGTAGACAAATATCTCTCTGGGTCAAACCTTGCGAGGAAGAATATGCCGTCTTGTAGTTAGTTCTTATGAACTGTTAAACCAAGGTAAAGTATAAAAAGATCTCTAAAATTCAGTAATGACAGTCAAGAATAATATAAGTTACAAGATTTAATTTACGAGACTAGTGATATGGACGTCAAGAAAAATGACTTCAGTAACTCAAACGAACCGGACGTCTTAAAGTGCCTGAAGAGTTCTCCGTCGATATGAGATCTTCACGCCGACCAGAGCCGATAGAATGCTGGGAATAACTGACGGCCGTAACTGGTAAAAGGGCGGAGAAACATGTCGACCGCTGCCACCTCTGGGCTCAGAAATGTAGATTTGATATCTTATTTTTCCATGTTAGCAGAAAATAGGATCCATAACAAAGTTCGCTTTAAAAGTTAATTGATATTTCCTAGAATTAAACACAAGCTATTGGAAGGAGATTGGTGAGTTTTTGGCGGGTGGGAAACAACTGCCGTATGTTATAACAAATAAACCTCGAAGAAATTCTGTTTATGTTACTTGAAGTTCTTGAATGGTTCAACAGTCGTAAAATCGAAAATAGCTGGGAAGTTAAATCTCTAATTGTTGGTACACAATAACGGCTTTACGTGACCAATATTGAACACTTAAAGAATTAAACAAAGGTTAAGAGATCTTTTTTTTATTGTAAATAAGAAATATATATATATATAATATATATATATATATATATATATATATATATATTATATACATATACAAGAAACTTATAAGATATATATTGTATCTTATTTTCTGCTTTCTGAATCAAGTACTTTGCAAATTTTGCTTGCTGTTGTGCAAATAATTTTCTTTAAAATATGTTTTTGATCAGGGCTTTGCCTTCTTATATGACTTAACATGATCCATTTTAGGAATTTAGTTTCCTTGTGCCAGTATATTAAATCAATATTAGTGAATTTATTTACGAGACTTTTCCTGAAAAACACCAAAGACACATAAGCACACGTAAGTACACTTTTAGAAATTTAAGTCCTAGAGAGACTGTACATAAACAGCACGTATAAGCTGCCAAGATTTGACACTTTCTTCTAAATAATCATAGCTTTTGCCTGCTATAATTTTGTGTGCATTTGTTTGTGATCCTAATATCACTCTGGAGTAAGCCAGTGTGATACTAGGATCGTAAGGCTCATATACCCTTTTGGCGAATATAAAAGTGACTTCGAATATTCTTTTTGAAGCAAAGTATTTTTAGAATGTGTTGTTCTTGAAGCATAGTTTTAGATCAGACAAGAACCACATTAATACCCCGGAAGGAAATTCTCTCTGCATTACAGTGTATGGCATGTTCAATTCTGATGGGCTAATTCTCGCGTTTTTGTGCCATTATGAAGTTGCGGGTCCTTGCTTGAAATTTTGTTGGTGGCATCCTGAATTATGTGGCGTCATTTCTTGATTTTTTGCGTATTTGCTCTTGTGCTTTTAACTGGACCTCTTCTTACTCTTTGTTTGCTTCATTAACTAAAATATACAAACAAGAGGAAACCGGGACCCGCTGTTGTTCAATACTTAACAATGATTTACTACGTTCTCATTTGTCTAATGTTGGCAGCTGCCATTTTCTTTATATTTACTGAGATGTGATTAATCTGTACAAATATGTTGCTTTTTATGTTTTTTTTTTTTTTTTTTTTTTTTTTTTTTTTTTTTTTTTTACAATTGCTTCAAAAAGAAAGAAATGATTTCTGGTTTGGGAGAGAAAGAAAATGCGTAAAAAAGAAAAGAATGTAACTATAAGTAGGACCTTCAATGGTCTGAAATATGACAGCTATAATAGTTGCACAACATTGGACAACTTTGCTTTCATCATTAGGCATTGGGATAATTATCTACCTTCTTATTAAACCATTACGACGGTTCCTGCTTAATCTGGATGTGAGGGAATATTGGTGTACACTCATTTCTATCATGTTATCTCTCTTACCACAATAGACTTGAAAAATTTTATGTGAGGCAGGTTATGTATCCGAAGCATACTTTTATGTATGTTTCAGTATTTTTCCGTACTAAGTCTTATCGTCTAATCGTTGCCTTTCCTGCGTGTCTCTTAACACTGTTAGTATTACTTAACAACCGTCGAAGTTCCAGCAACGTCGAGTACGATTCCATTTCAAATACAGTCGCATTCACAATTACCCCGCAGAGCAACGCGCCCTATGACATAGGACGTTTCGTCGTTCGTCCTCAAACAATCAGTTTCGAATTTGTGACAGTGGAAGGGAGGTGCAGATTGCAGAAGTTGGCTGGAAGTCCGAGCGCGAATTCGAGCACATTGACTGTTGACACGACCTGCTTCGTGTGATCGTCGTTGCAGAACGAGAGGCAGACAGACATGCGCTGTTTAATGAAGCTATTGGTCCGTGGAGGGAAGATCAAAAAGTGGGGGTGGAAGAAGAAGAAGAAGAAGAAGAAGAGAAAGAGGAAGAGAAGACGGAGACCGTGGAGGGAAAAGACGATGAAGGAAACGGCTTCATTGCGTAAAGAATATTTCCTTGGGCGGGAAGGACTCCGGTCTCATTGCTTGCAGTCTGAGAGGCGGCAAAGAGAAGTCAAACTGAGATGCAGAAAAAGCTCAGAGGCCAGATGATTATTGACTGGTGGTAATCAGTGACCATATCAGTATTACTCTTGATAAAAAGGCGACGAATATACACGTTCCAATTGATAACGAGAGAAATGGCTAGGGGATATATAAACAGGCGGCCACCGGATTGATAAATAATCATATCACAAGGACACGCTGAAGATGATAGCAGGAGCTATCGTAAGCTAAAGCAGTACTTTATAATTCCCCTATCTGTAAACATGTGCACATACCATGAAAAAAAATGACGGTTCTTTTTCTTCTATTATTATTATTATTATTATTATTATTATTATTATTATTATTATTATTATTATTATTCAGCGTGGAACGTTTTCAGTAGTCAAGAATAAATATCAACCTATTTATCATGGGCAAAGGCTTAATGGTGGAAGAAAGCGCCTTGTGGAACCACCACCTCTAAGGGATATATATATATATATATATATATATATATATATATATATATATATATATATATATATATATATATATATATATATTTATATAAAGCCAAAAACATTCAGAATTACACACGGTCTTTAATTATCCTTGTGGTATTGAGAAATTGGTAAAGTCTTGCCATTAACTCACAAATAACTTTTTATACCCTTTAAATATTAGGCCACAAATACCCTTAATATAAATTTATCTGTACCCTTTGGATAGCGCGCATATAGAATTAATTATATATGATAGGTGTGTCTTTCCAGGCCAATATTCGAGCCTACGTCTCTGGGTTTTTTTTAACAGAGGTAGACAGCTGACGTATATAACAAGGGAGATATAAGTTGATTTCGACTTTACTGAACGTATTCTGTCGAATTCAAGCTCTCTACTTAGAACTGAAATCAATCAAGATTATCTATTATCGTTTTGTCACTAATTCATACGCATACATATATGAATTCTTATCACATCACCGTCATATACAAACATTACGCTACAAATGTCCTTTGATATCCAATTCGCTCTACCCCGGAATTGATATAGTATTTTCATATATGTTAACCGAAGGGGAATTTTTTAGGTGATAATAATTCCGTCCTCTCGTGGATTCGAACCGGCCCACAGAGGAGAAATCAGGACTTCAGTGATGTTACCGTCTCAGCCAATAAGTCACTGAAGTCCTGATTTCTCCTCTGTGCGCTGATTCGAATCCACGAGATGACGAAATCCTTATCAACTAAAAAATTCCTTTTTGGTTAACATATATGAAAATATATAATTTCCGAGGTAGAGCAAATTGGATATTAAAGGATATAGTATGTAGCTTTAGACTAATGCATATATAGGGCGTTTCTCTTAACAGGTTTTGGTTCTACAAACGAAACAATACAACAGTCCTGGATATGAAGACCCTGACTCTCAAATACTTCTTTCATTCTATTCCTCCAAAATATGCACGTGATTTTCATGTAAGAAAATACTACGTGATTATACACACACCACACACACACACATATATATATATATATATATATATTATATATATATATATTTCATATATTATATATATAATAAATATATAAGATCTGTTAATATGCTTTGAACTTACACTAAAAGGAAGAGATAAAAGTGATGCTTTATCGAAATCATTACTCTAGTAGCTATCGCTATTGCAAAAATAAAAAAAAAGAAAAAAGAAAGCAAAACTGGCTTTTGTTACTGGTTCTATTGTAAAAAAAAAAAAGGCTGACTTTAGCTGTTAGTCTTAATGCAGCGAACTGATAAGGCGATTGGATCTGAGTACTGGTTCAGAGGTTATGAAGCTCAACA
>NC_061095.1:31763562-31773562 GCF_015104395.2 Macrobrachium nipponense | reverse complement strand
AATGAGAGAGAGAGAGAGAGAGAAAAAAAAAATCTTTTTAAAGCTTGCCTTTATGTCTGACACGCGCTCAACTGCTTTCCTTTTTTTTTTTTTAATCTTTTCCAGACTGCGTTGCTGACTACTTGTTAAGATGATAAATTTCTATTGAATTGCACGCCTGTCCTTACTTGCTTTGCTTAAAAAAATATCCATATACTCAATTTTTTTTGTCAATTTTTACTTTTTCAACCTTCTCATAGTTTAAGTTAAAAGGATTAGTAACGTTGATGAAGTGATTTGTGCAGTTTGAAAATGGTCAGGGGTATCTTTCATTAAACTTGCGACTGATTTTTGTCAATGGCCACCTATTGCTATTTTCGGGCGTAGGTTTCTCTCCTTCTCTCTCCTTTTTACCCCTTTGCCTGAAGGAGTACATAGGAGCAGATTAGATAAAAGCGTTGGTCAGTCCATCCCTTATAAAAAGAAATCGCTAAAATGTCTCTTTCATTTGGTTTTTTAAGCATGCTCATAACGAGTCCAGTATATGGAGATTTTTTTTTTTTTATGCCAAGCTATATTATCATTTTTATTATCATTTCAGTAGATGAAACCTATTCACATGGAACAAGCACACGAAAGGGGTCATTGACTTGAAAATCAAGATTCCAAAGAATGTTGGTTTCGACCTCCCACCGCAGACCCCACACTGCAGCAGTAACTGATTATGATACAGAGCCAGTGATTTTTCATCGCCCTGGGAGAGACACGATGTCATACCACGACACTAACCACTATATACCAGCGGACCAGAACACACTGTATACTCTTCTACATTGTTGTAACTGCAGCACAACCACTGATATGATGGACTGATCCGGTCAAATCTTGGATTCATTTTGTTTTGTTTATCCCTTTAAATTGGGTCAGGTTACGAAATAACCTAGACTTTGTACCTGGTGCACTGTCACAAATGTTTAGAGAGAGAGAGAGAGAGAGAGAGAGAGAGAGAGAGAGAGAGAGAGAGTTTGTGTCAAACAAGTGGCAGTGGAGGCAAAGATCGTCGGCTTTAAGGTTCGTCATTAAATCAAGGGACCTGACCTCCTGCCGTTATAATCAGTATTAATGAACACTTCGCTGAGATACAGGTCTTTGCGTCGCATTACGGTAACATGAGTTATTACTTCGTCTCTTTCTTTCTTGGTTTCAGTTTTTATCGCCGCGTGCATCTTGCTTCTTTCAGAAACGCCATCGAGTTTTTGTCTTGATGTTTCCCCAGCCTTCTTCTTTATCTTGAAATGGTCTCACTTCATCTGTCCTCCTGAAACGTCGTTTGTATCTTTCTTTAGAATGACAGAAAACAAAAGAAGGAAAAACATTCAAAATAACGAAATACTCCAGACCTGGAAATCTGGTTTTATGCACATTTTCGGAAAGTCAATGACAGGGTTTCTAACTCGTGTAGAAAAATCTTAAATGGGAGACATAATAATGAAGGTGTGTTATCATTGGTCACACATCTTTGCCCGAGCGTTGGTTGTTTTTATCATATAAAACATTTTGTTTGAAGCTGTCAGTACGTTACTTGACGCATCATATCAAATTTACAGCACCACCCGATGGTACTTTTAATATCAACACTCATCATTTTGCATCGAAGGTAAATGAAATGAATGAAGTCAAGTCTGTTTGTGTCACACTTCCGTAGTGAACAAGGAGGACTTCAATTTGGCCATCGATACAAGTTTTGTTGGTAGGGCGACGGAAAACTTTTGCTCTCCAGAGTGGTCCATATATCCGAATATGGTTATTCATTCGGCAGAGAAAAAGGCTGTCCCAAGGCATAGCACTCTTTTGGAGAATTATACTTGCTGGTGGTAGTAAATAGCTGGTTTTCGAGTTGCACATTTCTTCTGCTACTACTATTATTATTATTACTAGCAGACATAACGCCAATTATAGTAAGATTGTCCCTTGAAAGGGACGGAAACATAACGCCCATTAGGTGGGGGAGGTAGGAGGAAACCCATTAAAAATCATCTTAACGGTCCCCACCATAACCCTGCCATGTTTCATGCCCATCGGACCAGCCGTTTGGCAGTGATTGAATGACAGACGGACGGACAGACATAATGTCCATTATAGAAAGATTATTATTATTATTATTATTATTATTATTATTATTATTATTATTATTACACCAATGTGATTAAAGACTATATAGAAAGTGTTCTGTGTACAGATGCAAAAATGCATTTAATTTACAAGGAAGCCAAGAGGCCTGCGTCAACTTGATCATAGATTCTCCAATTTTCTTTGTCAAGGGAATTTATGAAAATGTATTCATATTTACTCTGTTCTGTTTTTTTATTGTATCAGCAGCCTCATTTAATAAGAAGACAATGATGTCTATAAGAAAAAAACCAAAATTCGAAGGTGACCAACGTTTGGAAATTGGAGCTGTTAGATAATGCATATATTAATGACCTACCAATATGGGCAATATTCCGTTTAATAACCATTAACGCCACACCTGCCAGATGGTCTGTTTCATAGCACAGCCGTTTCATAAACGTTATTTGCAATAATGCTTCCGTCTATTACCAAGAAGGCTCAAAGGATTTGGACATAGAACCTATAGGATCATTCATTCATTAAACGATTGATGAAATGGACAACAAGGCGCCATTTACGAGAAACAACGGAAAGTGAGGAAAGATATGGGTTCTGGAATTTCAGTTCAGCAGGGGCTTCGCTTCGGTACAAAGGCAATCATTACGCCGAGCTTCTGAGACACTATGTAGCCGAGCTTCTGAGACACTAAGTAAGGTCTTGTTGCTCCCTTCTGTTCTGCTTCGCTTGGGATCCCGTCTTCTGAGGGGGTTTTCATTCGCCATTGATCATTGCCTTTGTGATGATACCTTCAGCAGCCGTTCACGCGAGCCTTCCTTAACTTTACATTAACTCTTTCCATTCTTGCATCATCCGTTTTTAGTTAGCTGTAAAAGGAAACTGTTGAGATGGCTTTGTCTGTCCGTTCGTCCTCATAACTTAAAAACTACTGAGGCTAGAGGGCTGCAAATTGGTATGTTGATCATCCATCCTCCAATCATCAAACATTCCAAATTGTAGCCCTCTCGCCTCAGTAGTTTTTTTTATTTAAGGTAAAGTTGGCGCCGTTATATACGTGCCAACAATACAGCACACCACCGGGCCGTGGCCGAAAATTTCATGGGCCGCAGGTGAGCTTTATTGGCCGTGGCTGAGTTTCATACAGCATTATACGCTGTACAGAAAACTCGAGTCGCCAAAGAAACTTCGGCGCATTTTCCTCTTGTTTATCTCTAATGTTTGTCCTAAAGGAAGTGTCTACGCGGCTGTTTATCGTTATATGATTACTAATGTGAACGTATGTCATATGCATATTCTGTATCTAAGCGTCTTAACTTTTCATATGACACATTTCTTTCATGATCATAATTGCGAGAGAAAATGGTCAGCCAGCACAGAGAGGAATAAATTTTTCCATCAACCATTCTGTCTTTTTTTGACCTACGAATAACATACCCATCTACTTCGCTGAATTTTTTGTTTCGTCTGAGCGTCCCAAACCTATAAAATTGATGACAGATAGAAAGGAATGAATTATGACTTGTTTAACTTTTAAAACTGTTATTCTTCAATAATGAAATAAACAAAAAAGATATATTTCCCTTACTTTCTCTTCCAGACAGTTAAATGCTGACTTAACGGATCGGAAATCGGGTAAAATGTCTTATGGATCGAAGTTTTGACGTTGATAATTTATTAGATTCTCAAGGACCTCGGCCTCTAGATCTCGAATATAGATATGACTGGGTATATGTAGCAACAGGGAAGAGAAATCTGTTAGTCAGGAGGTTAATAAAGAAGTAGCAGGACGGAGACAGGTGGAAAGGCAGACAAAATACTGAAGAAAGGGCGTAGACGAAGATCTGGACCAGGTGAGACTTCAGGCTGGAAATCCGTATCCCGTCCAGCACGTTGGAAAGGAAAGTCTCAAGAAGGAGGATGAAGTGATGAAGGACCTTCCTCATCAAGTTGTGTTTATTCAGCTTTTATTCTTTGTTTTTAACATTTCATTCACCTCCTTTATGGCGACTTTTCACCTTTCTTAAAAATGTTCCTAGTTTTTATAATATCTACATTATCTCTGTTGTTATCCTTATCACTTTCCTTTGTTTAATTATGATAGCATTGCAATCTACCAAGTCATGTTTTTATTATTTATGCTATTGTTTTGCTTTTGTATCACAAATAGCTGTCCATTATCACCATTATTTTTCTCCTGTGCACACATTATGTTATCTACGCTCCTTTTTTCCTTCGCCATTTCCTTTCGTAAACACACTTCGCCTTAGGGGGAAACCACCTGCTGAAGGCGAGAGAGACTCCTCTCCTCTGAACGTGAAGGTGGCCAGACGAAGAACGTCTCGTGCAAGGTGCAAGCAAGGCAGCTTCGTGGGTATCTTTTAAAAACTCCTGGTTCTTTCATTCAGTCTTTCTTCTCTTCTCGTTCAGTTTTTCTTCTTCCTTGCTCTCGCCCTTAAACCTTTCTTGATTATGTTTATTCATAGTCTCTCATTCCCCTTTCTCTTATGCACATTTTGCATCGTCACATTATTTTTTTATTTTATTGCTCTGTCTGCTTTAAACATAAAATAATTGATTTCCTCAGATTTATTTAGAAGTTTTCTTCCCTGTTCATATTTCTCATGCGTCGTGGCTTTTTTTTTCTTATTTTATTTTATTTTCTTTCAGCTTCATTTTGAAGTCTTCGCAGATCTTCCATTGCTTGCTCCTTTCTAGCGTATTGACCCTTGTTCGTTTCTCTCCATTCTCTATTGTTCCTTTTCTAATTCTGTATTGCCTAATTACCCTCTTTCCCGCTTTTCTTCCTTCATACCTTCTCTTTCCTGCCGCTTCGTCGGCGTTACCCTCTTTCTTTCCCTTTTTTTCCATCTTTCATTTATTTCCTCTCGTCTCTTTATTTTCTCCCGTCATTCATGTCTTACCTGGACTCCTCTCTCCGCCATCTCCTCCTTTCAGCTTTTCCTTATCCTGCCACTTTCATCTCCTCCTGCTCGTCGTCCTCTCCCATGCTTCATTCAACCGCCAATAACCTCACCGCCTTCAGCATGTGACCTCAGATGACCTCCTTTCCCCGGATGCTGTGCGCTCTCAGGCAATTTGCTTGTTTGAACATGGATTCCTCGTATGAGTCATTTTACCCTTTCAGATGGTGATGAGGCTCCGTTCCTCTTCTCTCGTGTCAGTGCCGTGAAAGATCCATAAGATGTAGCTCATCTTTTTTGAACGTTAATAATCTGGTTTTTAGTTTTCTGCAAAAGAAAATTATTGAGATGGCTATTTCTCTGTCCGTCCGCACTTTTTCTGTCCGCCCTCATATCTCAAAATCTACCGAGGCGAGAAGGCTGCAAATTGTTATGTTCACCATCCACACTCTAGTCATCAAACATACTAAATTGCAGCCCTCTAGCCTCAGTAGTTTTTATTTCAATTAATGTTAAAGTTAGCCATGATTGAGCGTCTGGCACCGCCACTAGGGGGCTTTGGCTGAAAGCTTCAGAGGCTGCAGTTGAGAGTTTCATACTGCATTATACGCTGTACAGAAAAATCTTCGGCGCATTTTTTACCTTTGTTTGTTTGTTTACTGATAAATTTTTTTTGCATACTGCATGTATTGTGCATTAAATTGATCATATTGATATAAAATCGTAACAACTTCTATTTACTTATTCATTTATTTATTCGTTTGAATTAATCTTCAATATTTAGGAAAATGGTAGTCTTTGTTATGAATGAAATGAAAATCTTTCCCAGCAAGCATGAAGGCTGGTGTTTCTGGGCAAACAAAATTTTCGACCATGGCAATAATACATTCGCTGGGCAGCAAAATTGTCGATCAATGAAATGACGGAGTTTCTCACAGAGCAAAAATCTCGGTTACCGAATCTGTGATGTTTCTCAGCAAGAAAAATTTCGGTGGTGTTTCTCGGCAAGCAACGTCACGGAACTACTGAGTCTGTTTGCTTAAGATCCGAGCTTGGCATTGCTTGCAGGAGCCACTGGGAGCCACCGAATATAGCTCTCTTGAAAGAGTACTACTGACAAATGTCAAGTTCTTTTGGGACGGAGCAGTCGTGGGATTTTCCCCCAATTTAATTGTCCATGATGACGCGTTGTTCAGCTGAACGCGGCTCAGTATCAAGTCACGTCTCGAGGCAGCGATGTGCTTGGAGTCATGAACAAACCCTTTGACCTCGCAAGCACATCCTCCTTTTTTCCTTTCTCTCTTTCTGTTCTCTTCGTCGTTTTCACTCTTTTTATCCTTTGTTGACTAAAGGCATGGCATTCATAATAAGGTGTTGGTTCTCAGCTTTACTAACAAATAACCACACACATATATTTATACATAATACACACACACACACTATATATATATATATTTGTATGTATATCTATATCTAGACACACACACACATTATAATATATATATATATATATATATATATTTATATATATATATATATATTGTCACAAGGCGAAAACAAACGTGGATTATGCATAATATTTTATATCAAAGGTTACGCGTGAATGTGTGAGCAAATTATTCGAACTATAATCTGAAAATACTGAGTAAATATCAACAGCACTGCTATCCAACTGAATGTCTAGGAATTTGATTAATCTCTTCAGTGAATTTAGCATGAAAGGTAAAAATATATTTCGACGGTGTAGCAAACTCGAATAGAATATGATACAATAGAACATAGGGATATAAGCTCAAGGCAAAGCACTGGGACCTATGAGGTTATTCAACGCTGAAATGGAAATTGACAATAACAAGGTGTGATCTGACCTCCATCTTACTCGGGTGTTGTGCTTAAAATCTATGGTCAAAAATCACGTTGTTTCACCAACGAAAATTAAGATAAATATGTTATATTTTATTAGAAATAATGTCTGTACCGTTTAACATTCACATTATCTATTTTTTTTAATTTTCATTCTAATAAAGAAATCATAAATATCCTATCCTAAAATTCCTGTATCTTTCACTCAACGCAAAACACCTTTTTCAGACCTTTTTAGGCTTTTCCATAGGGCTCTCCTACCCCCCCTCCCCCAAAGGACAACAACAAAGTAGTAGTTTGTAGGCTTAGAATATGAACGGAGGTATAGTAAAAGGAATGAAACGAGTTGCAGCTAGGGGTCGAAGGGACGCTGCAAAAACCCTTAAGTCAAGTCTAATAAACTTGAGATATTGCAAGGAATGATATATCAATGCTTACATTTCAAAACATGGTAATGAATGTCTCATTATTATCTAGATTTCTTGATTATGAAGTTTATTTTCATCAAATCATTTAACAATTCATGTAAAGTACTAATTACAGAGATTAACCCTAAATATAAGTAATCAAAATCACTTATGATAAGGCTGCTTCATTAACTTAATTTTAGGATAAACATAACTTTTCATCGAGCACGCTTGTTAACTTTATAATCTTATTAACAGTATTAGTATCAAAATTAATTTCAAATTATAGTTTTATTTATCACCAAAGTAATCAATAAGCTGAATATCAAATCAGAGCTGGGTTGAGTTAGTATGCCCCCATCTTTAACTCAGTTAAATAGAATTTTATTGCTGTTTATTATGCTAACCAGAGGAATTCCAGTATAATTAATATGAAGGAGACCCCTTACTATTAGAACTTTGTTGTTTATATGGAAGGATAACAAACAAGAGCATATATGTATATGTATATATATATATATATATAGTATATATATATATATATAAATATATATATATATATATATATATATATATATATATATATATATATATCTAATAAAAGGAGTCATAAAAACACCAAAATATAGAGAGAAAAGTACTATATTTCAGAGACTGCTGTCTCCCTCTTCAGGTAGAAGAGGGAGACAGCAGTCCTCTGAAATATAGTACTTTTCTCTCTATATTTTGGTGTTTTTAGGGACTCCTTTTATTAGATGGAATTCTGTTGTTACAGAACATTTTTACCAGTCTATATATATATATATATATATATATATATATATATATATATGTGTGTGTGTGTGTGTGTTATGCATAACTTTTTTATCAAAGCCTGTGCGTGAATGAAAGCGTAAATTATCGGTGCTGTAGTCTAAAATGCTGAGTAAATTTAAAGGCTCAAACAAACAAAATTACAAGGAAAAACCAAACTCCTCATCTGATACAATGAAAGCCAAGAATGCTGGTAAATGTGGATAAATCTTCAGGGCTGTATTATCAGCATGATACTAAATATACCGTTTTCCGAGATCATTTTGTTTTTAGGCACTAAACACATGCAAACATATAGTCTGTAGTGCACGTTATACATTTATCACACACACACACGCACACACACACACACACACACACACATATATATATATATATATATATATATATATATATATATATATATATATATATATTGTGACGAAGTGCCAAGTATCTGGTTACTACACTTACCATTCATTAATTGTTACCTCACAACAGCCAGACACTTGAACCCTCATCGCAAGTACTAAACGACTGAATACTCTAAAGGCAACAGTGATCCCTTAAACAACATACCAGTATTGCAGAAAATCAGACTAAGTTCATCCAAATAGGTGTGAGGTAATCTTGTAAGTAATTAAATTAATCAAAGGGCATCACTCCATCAACAACTTTAAAAGTCTAAGTATTTCCCTGATTTCAGAAGTCTAAGTACTTCCCTGGTTCTAATTCACTTCAAGTAAATTGAAAGAAAACAGCTCAATTACCACTCTATATTTCTACCTAAGCAAAATCATATAAATACTTGTGAAAATGAAAACACTTATAAAAATTTTAAATACAAAAATTTATTATCAAACTCAAATTTCATAAATGAAATTCACAATATCAGGGAGATGTACTGTTACTTGAAAAGAAAGTAAAGTTTAATTAATTCTTGAATCAATTAAGTAAAATTAAATAAAAATTAATTTATCACATAATTCAAGAAAATTAATTCAATCAAAATTCAGAAGTGTTAGGTAATAATTAAAATTTGGAAATTATTTCACAAGTGCTAAATAACAATGAAACTTGAAAAGAATTCTAAGTAAATGCAAATTAATTCACAAGTGTTGAATTCAATTAAATGTGCAACGATTAATTAATGAAAACGCCTAAGTTAATCAAATTGTGAAAGCAAATGAAAACACAGAAAAATATGGGAAATACCAAAACTGCAAAAAAAAGCACCAATCTCACAGAATATAAAATAAAAACTCACTTCAATAAGAAAATGGAGTAAGGCAAAAGAAATCACTTTAAATGAAACAAACACAAAACACAAAAATTTGCAATGTGTAAAAACTGAAATTGTTCTTCACACACACAATATATATATATATATGTATATATATATATATATATATATATATATATATATATATATAGCATATATATTAATATATGTGTGGAAGGGGGTGCTTTAACAATTAGCCACTAACCTTATATGAAGTGGTTCTACAGTGAAAATACATAACTATCGCTGGTCACACCAATAATTCTAGTGCAGAGTCGTGGGTGACTTCCCTAATGCTATAGTCTGGGCATTTCTCTCCTCCTCCTTTGTACCTCTTCTGTTAATTATCTCGACATTTCTCATCACTTTCAATTGTTCTTACATCACGTATTTTATACTAATGGTTCTTCTCAACAACTTCAACGATTTTTTTTCATTTATATTTGACAGCTACAATTCACTTCTAATAGAGATTTGGCAATGAATCTAGTATATATACATATATATTTGTAAATATATACATATAAAATATATATATATATATATATATATATATATATATATAAATATATATAAATATATATATATATATATATAAGTGTATATCTATATATATATAATATTAT
>NC_061095.1:31756062-31761062 GCF_015104395.2 Macrobrachium nipponense | reverse complement strand
TTGTTTGTATGGTGTTTTTTACGTTGCATGGAACCAGTGGTTATTCAGCAACGGGACCAACGGCTTTACGTGACTTCCGAACCACGTCAAGAGTGAACTTCTATCACCAGAAATACACATCTCTCACTCCTCAATGGAATGGCCGAGAATCGAACTCGTGACCACCGAGGTGGGGCGCCAACACCTTACCAACCACGCCACTAAGTCACTGTAGATTTCACTACAGGTTCTTTGAAGCTTTCCTTCGACCTCCAGCTGCATTTCTCTCTACCTTTTACTTTAACTTTATTATATTTTGTCTTCCTATCTACCCGTTCTATACTTTGAACGCTCACATACAAATATTAGAACAAGTCCTTCAGGGACAACTCTAAAGAAGAGCTTAAAAAAAATAAATTAAAATAAATATAAAAATTTACCGGAGGAGTCAAAATCTTAAAAGCTAAACTTGCAAAAAATCATATATACTTAAGCCTTTAATTATCGAAACTAATTAATATAAGCAGTTAGTTTAATAAATATTTGAAAGAAAATATAAGCAGAAATATTTTAAGAAATTATATGAACTGCCTAACCCGGTAATAAAGCAAATGAAGTGCTTGTTCGAAATCGTAAATGAAAGCAGTAAATGAGAATTTGACATTTACTTTAAGTGTGAAAATGCTAAACAGAAGAATATAAGGAAAATTAGAGACCTGAAACCGATAAAACTTACACCACAAAAACCGGTCACATCTTAAAACAAGTAAAAAATGAGTGAAAGTTTCTTTGGCTCAATCGAGCCTTTTTTTTTGCACAGCGTATGATCAACGACACCAAAAATAGATCTGTCTTTCGATAGTCTCGGTATAATGCTGTAAGAGCCGCGGCCGAAAAAACATTCAGCCACGGCCAGGTGGTGGCATGTCCTGTAGTGTTGCCATACATAAGATCATGGTTAACTTTAACCTTGAATAAAAATATAAACTACGGAGGCTAGAGGGTTGAAAATTGGTATGTTTTGTCATTGGAGGGTGGATGATCAACATACCAATTTGCAGCCCTCTAGCCTCAGTAGTTTTTAAGATCTGAGGGCAGACACAAAAGTGCGGACTGACAGACAAAGGCAGAACAGTAGTTTTCTTTTACAGAAAACTAAAATGTGAAACGAAATATGGAAAGGAATGCTGGAGATAATATACAGAGCACCAATATGTTATCGATAGTTAAGCAAGTTAGAGGTACTTGGAATACGTGACAAAATTGGCAGTCTTAAAACTACAGCTGAGAACATCATTGCATAACATATGAGACTGCAAACAATCAGGAAATGGTCACAGATACTACTACAACTGCAAACATCAAATGGGAAAGGTCTAAAAACGCACAATAGGAAATTCACTAAACACTTCAAGATTTCATCACCCAAGTTAACAAGGATAACTACTTTCGTAAAAGTAAGAACATCAAAATGAGCTTTATTTATTGAAAGAAGACACGATTGCAAGGGAAAGATTTGTAAAAAAAAGAAAAAGAAAAAAAAAGGAAATAAAATAGCCTCAAAGGTACGAAAATCACGGTACCTATGAAAGTGACTCACCTCAAGGTTTTCCTTTTGTGAAAACTGCTCGAAAAACTATGTATGAGGTCCCAATTGATGAATTATGTGAACCGGTCCAGAAAGCACAATATACTGCTACACCTGGCTTATGGTGATGCTACGGCCCGTGTAGCTATTTACAACTCCATATCAGAAACCAGCTCCATCTAGTGAAAATTCATGCGAGCAGTAAATTGTTTGTCCACGTAAACAGTTTCGTAAGGCAATCAGTAATTAGCATTACAGAGAAGCAGTTTACGCTTTAAACTAAGGTTACTCAAAGAGAGGAAAGAGAAATAAATTTAACCATACAAGGGAAATGAATATTTTCCTCATGAGCCTATCTCATAAGCTGCTTTACAATGGCCACCAAAACCTTCAACCGGAAATTTGCCTTGCGGGGCAGGGCGCTCCTCATTCAAGATGTAGCACCAAGGAGAAAAGGACTAAAGCTGGTGTGTCAGTGACACGGGATATGGCACCGTCTGGCACTTGCCGCTAAACATCACACCACGTAGCCAATATTGGTGGCTAAAATTGGAGTCGAGCATGTTCAAAAGTTCATTCATGTCTCCAAATTTGCGACTCACGGTGGCAACCCGATGCAGCTCGGGGACGCTTTTCCAATGCATGGCAGTAACAGTACTACCTTGGAGGAATAATGAGTACTACCTTCAGGGAAGTCCTTTTCGCAGTGTGATATGGTTACTGAGAGTCTCCGGAAAAGAATGTCGCCTGAGAGGAAAATGGAGAATGAAACTCCACCACGCCAAGCGTTGTCTGTACGGTGGAAAGGATCATGTTTATACAGATGCAGATACGTTGACTTGCAATAAATTTCAAAACAGGCCTACTTTTATGAATAGCAGCAGGGAGTACAGGCAAGACCCACAAAATCTCATACAAAGTCTTTCTCTGGCGTCAGTCATTCAACAACCAATCAGACTCAATTACGTTTAGTCTCTAAGGGGACATAGGGATAGTGAGGTAGATGCCATCACGTCTGCTGCCATTACATGAAGTTTAGGGGCATCGAGACGCCCCTTGAATGATATTGGCCCTTGGGAAAATCACTTCCGTTCCCTCATAACTATCGTTAACAACCAACCAGCGACAGTCATAACGATGATTAAATTTTCTCTTGCGACCGGAGAGTTTTTACACGACCGGGATTCTACACCGAATGGCTGTCAAGAGCCTCGTTTGATCTGAAATAACCCCCTTCCTTTTTTATATATCATCATTTTGTGCCCTTCCAGTTCTGGGCTCTCTCTCTCTCTCTCTCTCTCTCTCTCTCTCTCTCTCTCTCTCTCTCTCTCTCTCACACACAAGAAAACATAGCAATCGAAAAGAATACGTATATCGAATAATAAATGAACTATTGCAACGAAACAACACACTCCCAAATCATAAACAAACATGAAGTAGCAAACAAGGAACACGATAATCTGCCACGCTGTGTGTGTGCTCTACTCTTTAAAACGCAAGTTTGTGCGTTTGTCGCAGACAACCACTACTGCTGCTTTTTCACCGGGAGTGACTCAGGTCGCAAAAAAGACCCTCTGGCTGCCCGTCGCCTCAGTCAGCTGAAAAGGTGAATGAAGGATGGGGCCTTTAAAACGGCCCTGCGATTCAGGGCTGGGGTCCTTGGGCAGGCTGACATCCTCCCGGTCCCCAAACTCCTTTCCTTAAAGATGATTCTCCTCACAACTCTCTCTCTCTCTCTCTCTCTCTCTCTCTCTCCCTATGTCTGGTCTGTCTGTCTCGATCTCTCTATTCTTAAAGATGATTCTTCTCACAAAAGTTCTCTCTCCCATTTTCAAAAAGATTATTCTATTCACACAAGTTTCTCCTATCTCGCTCTCTCTTTCTCCTAACCCCTGAAAAAATTGCAATCTCTCTCTCTCTCTCTCTCTCTCTCTCTCTCTCTCTCTCTCTCGGCGTCTTCAGAGTTCCTCCAGGTACCAGCCGCAGGTGATGGAAGTTTCCATAGAGTTGAGATCTGAAAGATTCATTCTAGTCCGATCGGGAGCCTTTAGAAAAAAAATGAGACAAAAAATGAAATTCTAAGGAGTTTAAAAAGAAAACGAGAAGACTCAAAAAGTATTGGAATCGTGCAAGGGACTTTTTTAGGTTCCTTTCTTTCTTCCTTCTGGAAACGATACGTCATTTTCTGCGGAGGCCGTCTCGAGTGTTTTTTTTTTTTTTTTTTTTTTTTCTCCTTTTGTGAGTTGACATCCCTAAGGAAATCAAATTGACACCATTTGATCTTGGGTGGCTAAGGAAGGAGTTCCTGTACCTGGCGGCCTTCTTTATGCTATATCTGTCGTGGATTTGTCGTTCAGTTTTAAATATATATTTTGGGGCATTCTGTCATTCAAGTAAGAAGCCTGATTTTAATTTTATTACATTGTTACTGATGTTTTCATTTCTTATCCTTTTTTTACTTCTAGTCGCTCCCCCCTCCGCCTCCCCCGCCCCCGCCCCCCCCCTCTCTCTCTCTCTCTGCGAAATTTTGCATCATTGCAACATGCCTTACTAAAGTGCATCTCAGCATTACATAATACAATAAAATGACTGCTTATAGAATGTCCGCCTTAGCGTGTAAATTTTCACAGCGAACAACTGAAAATTGTTGGGCGCAAAATCCCCTGGAAAATATCAGTGACCTCTGTTGATGCAAGAAGTAACTGTTGTGCGTCCACCGCTGCAGTTCTTTCGGAGCCTTTGACTCGACGTTCATTTTCCTTCCAAGCGAACGAACTGGTGGTATAGACGCCGCTGTCGGCAGCAGTTTTGCAACGAATAAATATCACTTACTTGATTGCTTCGGCCTGAGGCACAAGGCGAGGGTAATGAAAAAGATCTCGCCTTCTGTCTTCCAGGTCTTCCTTTATGAGTGATGGTAATGATGTTCACTCTAATAAATATGAGGAATAAACGAAGACTCGAGTGAGTGGGTGAGTGCGTGCGTGCACGCGGCGGCGGTGGCGGCGGCGGTACGGTAGCCGAAGATGACAAGATGCCCGGAGGCGTTATACCTTCCAGCCAGGTTCCCACAACCTTCACTGGAACCTCTTGGCTCAATGACGTTCTCCAGCCAATCAGAACTTCTCGAGTTTCATTTCCGCTTTCTGATTGGCCTGCGAACTGCGACAAGAACGACTTTGGTAATCGCCGGCGCGAATGCAAATGATATCACTAAATTTAACTATTTCTCGTTACTCGCAGCCAACGGCCGGCGGGGATGGGTACCTGCGAGGGCTCCGATTGGTTCGTTTAAGAGTTGATTAGAAGTTAAATAGAATTAAAGGGATGGTACTTACTTACGGGATCTTCAAACGAGCAAGAACCCGTACTGGCACAAGACCAGAAGAATCTAAGAGTAATGGATCCCCAGATACTCAGAGTCATCAAGCAC